>NC_057812.1:582189156-582489156 GCF_018294505.1 Triticum aestivum
GAGGGTTCACTGGTTCGGCTGCGGTGTGAGGATGCCGTCGCCGCAGAATAACAGGGGGTGTGGGTGAGTGGAGGGATGGCCTGGCCAGCGGTGGGAGTAGTATGGGGGCGGTGAGGCCTCCGCGGCAGCACAGCCGGCCACGGGAGGGAGGAGCAGGCGGCACGACCGGCGCTGCTTTGGGCGGCTGGACCAAGAAGACCAGAGGTTGAAGAAGCACTACGGCCATTGGATGGACATCGTACGATCACTGAAGCTAGAAATGTTTATTATTGACTAAGTTGACAAAGCCCTTGGTACACTCCAACTTAGTAGGCCCACAAGTCAGCCTCCGAAACGGTGCACCCCAGATGCCAGGGGAAGGAATCATTTTTTGGGCGGCTAAAGCTAAGAATATCCGAGATTGAAGAAGAAGCACGACATCCGTTGGATAGACATCCAACGGCCACTGCTGCTAGAACCATGTGTTAACTATAATAAGTTGGCAAAGCATTGCATACACGTCAACTTATTTTTTTAGGGGATGCGTCACTTAGTAGGCCCACAAGTGTGTGGCAGAGAACTTATAGCCCATTTGCATTTTGTAAGAATGTACATCCCATTTTGGAATTCTAATGGAATTTACAATAGCCCATTTACAGTTTGTTAAAAGTACAACCCATTTTCTAGCTAGGACAATGATTAATAATTTCAACCAACCGTTGAAGACAGAATTCAATAAAAATTCCCACATTTTTATGGGCTCCGAAATATTTTTATTCCGAAATTTCTAGTCAGATTAAATATAAATTTGTATTACGTAAAAATCCAACGAAACATTGCACGCGCAACAATGAAAATTTAATATTTTCAAAATCCATAAATAATATTTTATAAACTAATTTCGTGTTTGGTGCATTTTTTTATAGTTACTGCCCAGTTTTTATAATTACATCCCATTTATTATTTTTTAAAGCCCATTTTCCTGTTAAGCCTAATGCATCCCTCCTAGGAAAGATTTGCAGCCAGCGGGGCGGAGAATAACAAGTTGACCTTGCCTGGGTATTCCTCAAAAAGATGTATAGCTGGGCTAGCCATTTTCATCTTGAAAAAAATTAGTATCCGGGCTGGATATCTGGCCTGGGCTAGACGGGCCACAGCCCGCCCAGTTAATACCCTGCTCTCCTCTAAACAACAACGAAATCATCGCCAAGAAAAACTCTGCAGTGCTCACGCCTCAAAAACAAAAATACTGCTTGAGCTGCTTGGTCCCAGCTGTCGGCCGCACCTTGTGCAATTCTCTCATTTATATTGACTACATAGGTTGACAATGGTGTGGGACCGTGATGTCAGGAAACCAGGAGAAAGCAAAAAAAATATAGTTGTACATAATAAGGAGGCACTTGCGTACGTACGGCTCTGGCCCTAGTGGGTCCCTAGTGTCATCTAGTCAAAATAAAGTCATCTCCTGGATCCTCATGTTCGTTGACGATGTTAACAATGCTCGATGCCACAGCGAGCACAACAACTCGAAGGACAACGGAGAGGGCCTCGCGGGCCCTACAGATGGTCTGATACAGCGCCCGCTACTCATTCAGGAAGCCAGGATCATCGGACACCTATGAGCACCTTCGAGAAACTAAGATGGCATGAAATGGTAAGGCCGCGCTTGGGAGCTCTGGTTTATTTCAAACCTGTATTAACATACAAGTGTAATTTACTCGTCATCGAAAACAACACATAAAATACAGGCGTAATGAAACCGAGGGCCCGAGGTCTGTAAGTAAAACCGGCGGGTTACACGTGTAATTTGAGAGACCAGTGTATATTTTACGAGCACTCCTATATGGACGATATTACCAGACGATACATGCACGATGTGCGTATCATGCCATCCATGGGCAAGCTGAAACAACAGCTAACAGCTGGATTAGCAATCGTCCGAGTGTCGTTCAGCGTTTTTATCGTGTGTCAAGTACTTCCGATATTTTACTAGTCGAAATTGACCAACCAAGCACCTTCGCCCGAGACCATCTGCTTTAATTTACAAGCTTCAGTTTTACAAGCGGTTTTGGTTGGAAAACAACGATCCAATCACGGCCTAATATCATGAGTTGGTCGGAAGATCATATGGTTTCACGTCTAACCTACCCGACTTGTCGTATAGGCTATGAATGAAACATTAGACGATGAACTTCTTAAGCACGGAAACAACAGAAGAGGATGATCTTCTTAACAAGCAAATAACTGGCATTAGATCGACATGCAAAACAATACGAAGCATTATTCTCAGGAGGCACGGTGAACAGCTCGTGATGCCGCATGCGACAACATTCCAAGCTCAACTTTGCAATCAAACACAAGGCCTGGCATTACATAGACAATATTCAGAACAAACTCTTAACACAGGAATATCTCAGAAGAGTAACTATTTACTTCTAAACTGAACACAGGAATAGGAAAAAACACTCGACGCTGCTCACAGCAAGGGTGTCCCACTCAAAAATATTAAATGCATGTCTTCTGGCTAACATCAATGAGCAAATTTTGACAAGGTTTTCCAATTCCAATATATTAAACTAACGTCTTCTTGCTAACATCAGTGATTAAACTTTGACAAGCTTTTCCCATTCAAAATATGTAATGCCTATGATCGTGGAGTCCTGTCGCTTCTTGCTAACATCAATGATTAAACTTTGACAAGCTTTTCCCATTCAAAATATGTAATGCCTATGATCGTGGAGTCCTGTCGCTTCTTGTACTTGTTTGGGCACTTCTTGCCCAGGGCACTCCACGTGTTGTTAAATTGCCAATGGTCTCTGCAGACTAGTCATGTCACTGGTGTCTAATATTTATGGCACCGGCTGTAGCAATGGAGGGATTCGGTGCCAAACTAAGAAAAGGTGAAATTGGCACCTCTTTTGGCCTACATAGTGGAAGGCCTAATACTCTCTAAAGCTTCTCGGTCATTCCTTCTGTAATGTAGCGCAAACAATGACTGCTTCTTTCTGCAAAGTGGAATGACCAACTGGACCCAATAAATGCAGCAGTTTGCCTTGGACACATTGGCTCCTTTTGTGCATTTGAACTAAAATCAAAGTCGGAATAAAACCGAGCTTTAATTTTGATATCCCTGTAAGCAACAAAAGGTATAAGGGAAACAATTACTGAGAAATAACGGTTGATGACTTGTACTCCCAGAAGAAAAACATCTACTGATCTACCTTATCTTAATGGGAAACAAAGCAGGAGAGTAGCAATTCTCAATCAGTGTGATTCATTCATATTAACCGAGACATTATCTTAACAATGCCTTGTTTCAAGATGTATAAAGAACGAAAAAGCAGAAAAGTATCATTCCTAAAACAATGCGACTGATTCATTTTAACAGAGACATTATCTTAATAATACCTTGGTTAAAAATGTAGAAAGAACTACAAAGCAGGACAGTACCATTTGTAAAACACTGTAAGACTGTAACTGATATATAATAACAGAGACATTATCTGAGCAATACATTTCTTAAACATGTACTCCAGCCGATCCCTAACAGAAATGGTACTCCTGCCGATCCATAACAAGTGTTTGCAGTTTTGAACTATGATTCAGTTCCAGGGTAGAGTGAGCGCAACAACAGTATGTGCTTCCATCTACTTATAAAGGGGGTGATGCAGAGTTTGTTGTAACAAAGCAACAAGCATCATGTCTGGGTTGGTTCCATTTTCGTTCACTACTTAATGGGAAAAGACAGCAATACAATAGCTTCAATTCAACATTTATTTAAAACAGTACCAATACAAGTAGCACAACATCTCAAAGCACACTACACAATCATGTGGATGAAGGCCTGTACTGACCTTCCATGAGACCGACAACGATAAAATACAAATCTGCCAACATGAATAGGAAATCCAATCTCGTTTTGTGCAGTTGCACTGAAATCAAGCAAAGTGTTTCGCGTAGCGAAGCAAAATGTCGCAATAGCAACAAGTCGAATAGATATCCCTGTATAAACAGAGGCAAAAAAGGAATCAATTACTGGCTAATAAAGGAGGATGAAACATGCGGCCACAAAAATGATAATCCCGCCAATCCCTAACAAGTGTTGCAGTTTTGAAATAAGAGTCAGTAGTTAATTTTGAGAGTGGCATCAATTACTGGCTTATAAAGGGGGTGATGCTGAATTTGTTGTAACAAAGCAACGAGCATCATGTCTGGGTTGGTCCCATTTTTGTTCACTACTTAATGGGAAAAGACAACAATACAATAGCTTCAATTCATCATTTATTTAAAACAGTACCAATACAACTAGCACAACATCTCAAAACACACTGCACGATCATGTGGATGAAGGCAAGTACCAACCTATCATGACTCACACAAGATCACGTACGAATCTGCCGACACGAATAGGAAATCCAATCTTGTTTTGTGCAGTTGCACTGAAATCAAGCAAAGTGTTTCACATAGCAAAGCAAAATCTCACAATAGCAACAAGTTGAATAGATATCCCTGTATAAACAGAGGCAAAAAGGAATCAATTACTGGCTAATAAAGGAGGATGAAACATGCGGCCACAAAAATGGTAATCCCGCCAATCCCTAACAAGTGTTGCAGTTTTGAAATAAGATTTAGTAGTTAATTCTGAGAGTGGCATCAATTACTGGCTTATAAAGGGGGTGATGTTGAATTTTTTGTAACAAAGCAACAAGCATCATGTCTGGGTTGGTCCCATTTTTGTTCACTACTTAATGGGAAAAGACAGCAATACACTAGCTTCAATTCATCATTTATTTAAAATAGTACCAATACAAGTAGCACAACATCTCAAAGCACACTGCACAATCATGTGGATGAAGGCCTGTACTAACCTTTCATGAGACGACCAACATAAAATATGAATCTAGCAACATGAATAGGAAATCCAATCTCGTTTTGTGCAGTTGGACTAAAATCAAGCAAAGTTGCCGGTGTGACATTTAAGTTTTCTATAGAAACAAGTTGAATAGATATCCCTGTTTTAAGAGGCAAAAAAGAAAATAATTACTGGCCAATAAAGGAGGATGAAACATGCGGCCACAAAAAGAAGCATCTACCTTATCTTGATGGAAAACAAAGTATAGGACAGTAGCATTTCTAAAACGGTTGCATTGATTCATATTAACAGAGAAATTCTTATAAAACAGACCAGTAGTTAATTATGAGATTAACAACAACAAAATAGCTGCATGGGACATGCCAGCACCATGTGCATCCACACGTATAAATGGGTGATGCATAGTATGTAGCCAAGCAGCATATATGGGCTGGTCCCATATTTTTTCTCTTTGAACCTTCTTCCTATGTGAGGGCAGCAAATCTAGTCATGCACAAACTACCCGACCCCCAGTTTCTTTCCCTTTTCAACAAAGAGATCGGTTCCTTACAGATGTGTGTACTGGGTTACCCCCCTTTTGCCTTTTCAACCTACAAAGTGGTTGGATAGCCAGTCTATACTACTTTCTGCCCCTCCTTTCCTCATTGAACCACGTTCTAGATTCTTGCTCCAGCCCACCGCACCCTTCTTTCCTCTTTGAACCAAGACCTAGATTCGACTACAGATCGAAAAAGATCCACATGCAGCTAGAGCAACGACGGTTTCAAAGAAACTTATACCTTAGGGTGGTCGAGATGTGGCAAGGCGTGCAGTGGGAGGCTGGATCTGCCCACACTACGTACGGCAGCGAGGAAGATGGGGTCGGTGGCCGTCCCGCACAGGCGCTGGGTGAAAGAGAACAGCACAACCGGTAGTGGATTGCCTCCCTCGCCGAAGGCGATAGAGTGAACGCTGCACCTCCTCCCCTTCCCGGTGCGACGGGATACGGATGCCTCCTTCACCAGCTGTGAGGGGGGAGAGAGAGACAAAAGGCCAACACAGTCTTGTTTAGATCTGGTGAAGAGAGGGTGAGAGACTGTGAATATCGCAAACCCTAGCAAATGAACGCTGAGCCTCCAACGTGTAACATATATGTAGTGCGGCGAGCGTGTGGAGAGTGCAAACCCTAGCGAACAAGCGCCGAGGCTCCCGCTTATATATATACTACTATAGTATGGACTGAGCTTCGGTGCCTTCACTGCACCTGCTTTTGGCTATATGACAGGTGAGCCAGCCACATTTTGGGCCCACCTGTCGTAAAACCCTAGCGAAAATTGCACCAACGTGAAAGACGACTGTGTCTCCAATGCAACCAAGGTGAACTGACGAAGGATATCATCTTTGTGCGTAACAAGCGAAGAGCACTGATGGAAGACAGCTTGTTTTTCATCGAAAATCGATCAGCTTCACCAGCCGACGCAACCATGAGGCGCAACCATGAGCATCAATAGGTCATCGTGGTGATGCACCATCCATTTGGCATCAAGTTTGGGTGAGGCACCTAAGAAGTTCGACAAATCCTCACTGTGGTCTGTTTCTTCTCAGTAATCAAACTCGAGGAAGGAAGAACCATGTAGCAGAGGACAGTGAGGCGGAACAAGAATGGCCATCCAATTTTGTGCAGTTCCACTAAAATTGAGGAAGACATGCCCGGGTATGGAGACACGCATCGCTGTTTCCAAAAATATAAAAAAGGGTTAGCAACGACATCTCAATTCTCAATAAGAATTAATGAAAAGTACACCAACAAATAGAAGCATCATAATTATCTTGATGGGAACTAAACCAGGATACCCGAGAAAAAAAAGCATTTCTTCATTTAACCAGTGATAGTACTACCACCCACTACAAGAGATCGAGCCTACTATGACGAGCTAAAAAATGTCATCGAATAGCTAATAACGTCACAAATTACCCCCCGGTGACATTTTATGGGCGTCACAAGCATCGTCACGGAATCCCCGTCACAGATTACTCCTAGTGACGGCGCGCGCACAAAAACGTCATCGAAATTGGGACCTTCGGTGACGTTATATAGAACGTCTTCGACTTGCTATTTCCATGACGGTCAATTAATGTCACATGTTAGGAGAAAATATGCCATATTGTACCATATTCGGTGACGAGGCAACGTCACTAACTTTATGCCACATCAACACCCATAGGCTATCCCACTACTAGTGCCACTACTTTTATTATGGATGAAGATGACGTCATAAAAAATATAGTTACTTTCGAATATAAATTTCAATGAAAAAGTATTTACTTCACATCACATCACATCAGATTATATGAAAAAGTAAAAGAGAAAAATCACATCATAAATTTATATGAAAGTCAAATCATATTATATATGAAATTGTCTCAGCCAAATCATTGTGTAAACAAAGATGACAGTAAAAAACTGACTCAAGTTTGACACGGATAATAGACAAGATGAAAACTAATATTAACTAAAGACCACATATGTTATCCTGATGATTCCAATGTAAGGATGACATTCATGAACCATCTGGTTTGGACTGGGACTGCTGAGTTGCTTGAGCCCTCAAGAGAAAATCAAGCAGATTATTCGTCTCCTTTGCTTCTTTGTCCAAGCTTCGTTCTTCTCTTGCTGGATCTTCTTTAGAGCTTCCAATTCTTCTTGCTGCTTATTCTGTATCTCTTCTAATGCTCTTTGTTGTGCTTCAAGTCTTGCGGCTAACTCCTCCCGATGCCTATAAATCAGAAAACACAACAACATTGCATCGTATTGAGACGAAAATAGACAAGATAACAAGGTACAAGGGTACCGATTTGAAATAGAGAAGTACATTATTAAATTCCAAGGCAAGCATGTGGATGGGCTCATGAAACAGTAAACCCAAGAATAACTTATAATGTTTTAAAATATGCATAACCAACAGCTTGATTACAGGAAGCATCACCAAAAGGATATCAAGTCAACAGCCCAGGTTAAAAGAAGCACTTGTTAGTTGAACTTTTGTTCACTGCAATGAGTGCACTGTGCACACAGAAGCAAGCAAAAGGAAAGAACAAGAATAGAAAGGGGAATAAGATAATTACCTATCATTTGCAACTCTTGCCTCTCTATCCTTCTGTTCAATTCTTTCTTCTAAAACTTTGATCTGGGCTGATGAAGTAGAGCTCCCAGACCTCCCGGATCTTGATGCATACCCCATGCTGGAAAGGAAGGTGCTATGGGCGCTTTCTTCCTTTAGAACTATTTGTGATACGTATAGTGCACAGTGGCATACACATGATACAAGCAAGGAGAAATTAAAGCAAGTGAATCCATAGTGTACATATTATTTAAGATGTAAGTCTGCATGATATATTACCATTGCTTTGGACGTAGCAACATCGACCTCCTCTTCATCTGTCAAATCCTCTTCCTCTCCATGGGCCTCCTCTTCAACATCTGGTTCATAGTCTGAGTCGCTGCGATCATCAGCAGCTCGTGCATTTTGTGTCGGTTGCACATTAGAGGCACTAGGGTATACAAGGCTACGAGCTAAGCTTTTTATGTCCTTAAGATACTCCTGCTCCGCAGCCTTGCATTCCGCAATCCTTGCATCCCTTTCCTTCAAATACGCATCACCCTTGCATTTCTGTTCCGCAAGATATTCACTGCTATGCATATCACTCTCCGGTACTGGTGGCATGATTTTAGCAACTGGAGCTGGAAAATATGACAGAGAGTGAACTTAATGAATTGCCAAAAGACCTACCAGCCTACATTATCATAACTAGATCACTGAAATATTCTTAAAGCTGTTTGGAGGAGTACTTGTAACATACATGATTGCATTACATTATCTCTTGAAACCTGGCTATCATTGCTAGTAGACAAAAAAGCTAGATTGTGTAAAACAGTTGTAACACGCAGCTCTGCTAACTAGTAGTTAATGTGTTCCTTTATACTTGAACTTAGAATTGATGCTTGTATAATTTGAGGTGGCAAATACATTACTGTATGATGCTTTTGAGGATTGTAGAACAGATCGAAATAAATAACATACTTGGAAATATGGAGCGTCCAGAATTCAGTTAAACAAGAACAAGTGCAGACTCAGTCTTTAATCAGTTTCAAACAAGTGCACAGTCACTCTTTATTCAGTTTTGAACAAGAAGAAGTGCAGACTCAATCTTTATCTAGAATTCGAAATAAAGCACACACACTGTGCACTCCGTATGGTAATATATTGTATCAAGAACAAGAGCAGACTCAATCTTTATTCAGTTATATGACGATCCTAGGTAAGGACAATTTATGGGGTAGCAGAGTCACAAACAGGGACATGGTCGTTGTATTATAGGAAATCTCACGACAACTGAATAAAGACCAAGTAAATCTTACAGAGTTATTGGATTTGCCACATGTTCGCTATATTCAGACATGTAAAGAAGTCTCACACCCGTGTGTGCTTTTATCCCCCAAATCCCTTCCCTGATGATCCCTTACGTCTAGAGCTTGGGGTATGAGGAGGGCGGGATGAGAAAATTATGGTGAGCTGCCGCCGATCGCTGCAATTGTTGGGGAAAGAGAGCCGGGTGGGGCGGCCTCCAATCCGCTGTCGCCGGTTGATGCAGTGGATCCGTGCTCGGCCGGTTGGGCGGCCTCCTCCAATCCGCCGTCGCCGGTCGCTGGAATCAGGGAGGAATATAGCGCAGTGCTCACGGGGATGGTTGATGTTGGTGGATCCGAGCCCGGATGGCGGGGCGGCCACCCCCAATCTGCCGGCCCTGATCGCCGCAGTCGCGGTGTCGATTGAATCTGATGAAAAAATGCCCGGGTGGGCGGTGGCTTTTAGCGGCACCTCTTCGTGGATGAAATATAAGGATAATTTTTGGCTGGGTCTTTGACAGGTGGGGACACAGGGTGAATGCAGGAAAAAATATAGAAAAGTGGAGGGAAAATAGTACGTGGGTGGAGGGAAAAGAGTTTTTTTTGGCGAGGAGATGGTGTATTTTCATAATTTAATTTCCAATTAATATCATGTAATTAATTTAATTCGAAATAAGTACAAAATGATTATTAAAAAGTAAATCTTATATGAACAATATGATGTGGTATTTTCCATGTTTTTTGGGATAACTGTAAATAAATATGTCGAAAATTGTATAGAGGGGTCTTAAGTATGTGATCTGGAAAAAACAAAATGCAAATAATTAAGTGATTATTTTAACTGCTTGTGTAAATAAAATTGGTAACTTGGGATGATTTTTTTCTTTTTTGGGGGAAACATCTGATCTACTCCTCTCAATCATGGCAGTACAATGAATACTAGAAATAATAATAAAATATCTAGATTCATAGACCACCTAGGGACAACTCCAAGCGTTGAAGCGAGGTGAAGGCGTGACACTGTCATCGCCCCTCCCTCATTGGAGTCGGGTGAAACTTGTTGTAGTGGATAGTCGGGAAGTCGTCGTGCTAAGGCCCAGTATAACCAACGCATCAGGACAACAACTGTCACTAAGGAAGAGTAGCATAGATCAGACGGATCCAACATGAAGACAATATCCAAGCAAATCCACCAAAGACGGATCTGTAGAAGACACGCCTCCACACGCCCACCAACGATGGTAAATGCACCACGGAAACTGCTGCTAGGCGAGGAGAGTCGTATTCCATCTTCGGGGAGTCCCGGCGCATCTCGTCTTCCTGAGCAGGACAAAATCCCTTATAAATCTCGAAAACACATCAAAAAATGAAGCACTCCCACTAGCAAAGGCTGGGATCCACCACGCTCCAATGCCCTATGGCCACCGGAGACGAGGCGAACCGACGGCCGCACCAGTGGGAGAGAGAGGAGCCCTAATTTCTTGGGGGGGGAGGAGGGGGCTCCGTGATGATGGGTTTCAATGACGATTGTTTCATAGTCTAATTTTACTCATGCGCATAGCCCCCAATCTACAACGTAACCGAACTAGGGTTCATCGTCCATCATCACCCTCCTAGTCCTTCATCAACTAAGTCCATGCGGGTGTATATGGGATGTTAGATGGGCTCCTCGTACCATCCATATATGGTTGGGCTGAGCGGTAGTCCTCATATAAAGTCCATACCCGGGGTGGGTATGGGGAAGACCGGGCGCATCCGCCAGGCAGACCATCCTGCGCTGACCCCACCCCTGTCCCTACAAATATTCGACAGCGACTACTCAAGCTCGTCGGCGCTGGACAGGGAGGAGCTAGCACTCCGCTAGTTGTGGATGGACGGGGGCAGGAGCTCGTCGTCCATGGCGGCCCGGGTGGGCAGTAGCATCTCCGCAGCATCGTGCGGTCGCCTGACACAATCACTTCCTTCCCCGATCATTGATCCATAAAAATGTTTGCGAATTCAGAGAAATGTTCATAGTTTCTAAAATTTGAGCATTTTTTGTTTTGATTGAACATTTCTAATTTTTTGAAAATCATTTTTTGAATTGAATGAACATTTATTGTATTTTCAATGAACATTCAGAAAAATTATGTTTGTCTGCCACTATGGTGTATGCTTAAAAAAACGCTCACACTCAGCTAGGTCCTCGTCTCCTCCATGTCGTTATCCACAAAAATTCCCCAAATCACACCCCACCCCGCGTGAAGACCAAGACGACCCGCTGCCGCACCTCGCCGCCGGTGGCTCCCAAAGAGCGCCATTTCGGCGGAGCGCCCTCGCCCCTCTACTTGCTGCTCGAGCTGCACGGGCGCCTGCTTCCCCGGTGGCGGTTCCGCAACAGCGTGCTGTCGAAGCACAGCGGCGGTCCCTTCCCCCGCTGCTCCCACGGCGCGGCTTCTTCCTCCGGCCGTTCGGCGGGGGCCCAGGCGGTGCTGGAGGATGCACGCGGCGTAGGGGACAAGTCGAGAGGGGTCGCGCGAGAGGAGAAGGATCGGGTCTCGGTGGTTCTTCAGGAGGCGCGTGCAAAGCGGAACGCGCGAGAATACTGCAGGGTGAGTGCTCGATCAATCGTAATGTTCACTACTGCAGTTTTGCACACACCTAGCAGTTAGATGTCAAGTAAAACTATCTACGACTCCAATTACCTGTAAGTACTGACTAAATCAGCCATGTATGTGTCAAATCTGAACCATGGTCTCTACTGTATTATGTGAACATGAACATATAAAAAACATAAAAAAGTTGAACTTTGGTAAAATACAAATAGGCATTACACAATCTACTCATCATCACTTGAATGCTCATTCTCACTCAATGCACCATCTTCCTGTCCATCATCGTCAGTACCACTATCTTCATCATAGTTGTTGTCATTTTTCAGAAGATCATAAACAATACTAGCATGAACAGGCGTGCCTTCTTCATCATCACGGCTATAAGTGTCCAACAATTGATCAATATCCTTCACAGTGGAAGTTGTCGAGGGCATTTCTTCATGGTATGCATCTGTAGCATTGAGCTCGCCCGTCTCCAGTTCAGGAACATCGTACAAATGTCTATGACTGAAAGTCTGCACCACATTCCAGTCCTTTCCATATTTTGTGTCCTCCATGTAAAACACTTGCTCTGCTTGAGAAGCCAAGATGAAAGGATCCTTCTTGTATCGAAGCGCCTTAACATTAAGACTTTTGAAGTAACCATCATCTTTCATGCCGGTCACCTTGCCATGGAGATCAAACCAATCACCACGAAACAAAAAGACCGATCTTTCTCCATGCTTGTTTTTGGGGTACCGCAACTCAAGAACTTCTTTTAGAACACCATAGTAGTTAGTCTCTACATTATTGACAACTGCCTTCACCATGATTCCTGAATTTTGAGTTTTTCTCTTCTTTTCACGATCAAATGTGTGATACCGAACACCATTCACATTGCACCTAGAGTATACCACTAACCGCTTGTTTGGCCCACATGCTAGTGAGTACAAATCCCCCGAAACATGTTGTTCTCCTAAAGTATATATCTGTCACAAGATGCGCACACATTAGTTACATGGTCAGGCTATTAACAATTTAACATTAAAAACTGCAAGATGGCCATAGTAAAGACATAAACAGATAACCTACATGCTTTTCGAACCATGTAGGGAATTCTTTCTTAATTGTCTGCTCAATGTTAATGAAACCTTTCCTTCGAATTTCTTCTCGACAAACCCTACAATAATAAAGCAAAAAAATATCATTATAATTCATTTTTGCTAAGAGCCATACTTTACTACTCCTTCCGTCCCAAAATTCTTGTCTTAGATATGCAGGTCTGTCCTTATTCCAAGTTTTTGTAGATCCACTCTTGCACTTACTGTATCCTTATTCTTTCCATCACTCTCTAGTAGAACCCCAAGTATATTCTCACATATGTTCTTCTCAATGTGCATTACATCAAGATTGTACGCTAATTTCAATTTCGACCAATATGGCAGATCATAAAAACTCACCTTTTGACTCCAGTTTGGTTCACCTTTTTCAGGGCACTTCCTCTTATTTCCTGGATACTTGCCTGGTTTGAAAAAAAAATTTCTAACTTGTCCACCACTTCTTTATTTGTGAACTTCCGGGGTTTCCCTCTACTCTCAGCCTTTCCATTGAAAAGTTTGCTTCTTCTGTAAGGATGATTAGTAGGCAGAAATCTTCGGTGCCCAATAAACCCAATTTTATTTTTCAATGGCTCAGAGCAAGGGTCCACATCACAGTGCACACATGCATGATAACCTCTTGTGCTACGGCCCGATAAAGTGGCCAGTCCAGGGTAATCATGAATCGACCACAAGAATGCCGCATGCAAATTAAATGGTTCCCCCGTCAATGCATCATATGTTTCCACACCAGTTCCCCTAAGCTTCATCATATCTGCAATCAGCGGTTGCATAAATACATGGAACTCCTTTCCAGGTGCTTTTCTCCCAGGAATAAGCAAAGACATCATGAAATTAGATTGGTCCATGCACATCCAGGGTGGGAAGTTGTAGGGGATGATAAAAACAGGCCACATATTATATGAACTCGTCATGTTTCCAAAGGGGTTGAATCCATCCATGGCAATACCAAGCTTCATATTACGGGCATCCTTAGCAAACCAACTGAACTCACTATCAAAGTGCTTCCATACTTCACCATCAGCAGGGTGTCTCATAACATTTGCCTCAGCAACCCTCTTCTCCTTATGCTACCTTGCATCTGCTGATTGTTCCTTTGACACAAAAAATCTTTGAAGCCTTGGGATGATAGGAAAGTACCTAAGTACCTTGTGAGGTATCTTTTTCCTCCCCACCTCGTCTTTCCATCTTGATGTCCCGCATTCAGGACAATGACTCTTGTTGGCATGTTGGCCCCAAAACAATGCACAATCAAACTTGCAAACATGAATTGTCTCGTAACCCAGCCCGACTTCACTAAGAACATTCTTAGCTTCAGTGTATGATTTAGGTATATCAGCATGTGGAAACGCCACACTAATCAGCTCAACAAACTGATTAAATGCTCTATTTGTAATCCAGTTGTATGATTTGATATAGAGGAGCTTAATAATGAATGACATCCGTGTGAAATCACTACATCCTTCATAGAGATCTTTCTTCGCTTCATCCATTAGCTTGGAAAAGAGTTTAGGCTTACCCTCGCCTTGCCTTCCAGACATGAACATATCATCTACCATATACGCAACATCACCTCCGTTGGCTACATCACGCTCATCATCATCATCTGATTGATATGCAGCACCCTCTGTATTATCACCTTCATCATCACTCACCGCTTCACCATGAAAGACCCACCTTGTATATGTAACAGACATACCATTGCATAGTAAGTGCTCCTCTACTTCAGCCTGGCCACGGTGTTCCACATTCAGACAGTCCTTGCATGGGCACAATATGTCCTGGTTTTCCCTGAAATTTTGGTGACCGAAACCCATAAACTCTTCAACACCTTTCATGTATGGTGGTGTGAAACTCATTCCCTGTATCCAGCTTCGATCCATTGCACTACAACAAAATAGTTTACCGTTAGCAAAGTTATGCTTCCACCGCATTGAAGCAAAATCTACTACTAACACAATTAGTGAACCAACTACTAAACTGAAATAAGAAAACGGGCACAAATTAACCCTTTCAAGATTGATGAGAACATATACTCAGTCAATGAATTTAGCAAAACAAAACCTCCTAAACATTGTCTTTCCTAAGTACAACATATATGCTTGGTTTCCAAAGGCCACTGACTTGTGCATGTCTTATACAAAAACATATATATTCTCACTATCATTGCAAAACCATGCATCTATCTATGCTACATCATAGTAACATTCGTACACACAATACAACAACAGAAGTAACAGTTCAGTTGTTCACACAATTTACCTTGCAGGGGTCGGCTGGATCGATGCTTTGGGAGTTGGAGCCAAGCCGGGGGCACTGGCAAGTCTAAACTCTGCACCTTCGTCAGGTGATGGATAGACTACAAACTCTGAGCACAGTTGGTGACGGGACGGTGGCCAGTTGGGGACAGGTTGGGGACGAGCGACGTTGTCCCCGTCGTCGACGAGCAAATGTGATGCCTGTGGTAGAAGACTGGAGGTAAGAGGAGGAGGCGGAGGCGCGGTGTGGTAGCCGGTGCGATGCGGCGGCACTGTAACGCCTCGTATGATATGATGGCCGGATGGATCCGCGTGAGGTGGTACAGGGGAGTGGATGCACTTACTTGCAATTGGCAACAGCCAGCCGGAACCGATATGTGTCGTGCTTCAGCTATCACCGCCCTGCTTCTCCCCGCCGCGAAGCGCCGCCAGCTAGAACCGAGAAGACGATCAGATCGAGTCACATATGCCCCGGGAAGAAATAACTAACCTACAGATATAGTCTCCCTAAAAAAACTACAGATATAGTCAACACGCCCAGGCGTATACTCCAAGAATATGATAACAAGGTTTGTATAGCGTCCGAACTCTTTCCTAATGGCAACGTATAGTCCAAGAATATGATAGCACGATTTGTATAGCATCCCGTCTGAACTCTTTCTCAATGCCGGTTCGAACTCTTGTACCAATCCTTTTTGCATCGACTCTCCTGTTTTAATGTTAAGTTTTTATAGATAGAACGAAACAACATGACGTCATGAGTGCCCCATTTAAGTTTCTTTTGCCTAGTGTGTTTATTATAGATAATAATAAGAATAAGAAAAAAGTAGCATGTCGTCGACTCTCCTATTGCCATTTTAACTTTTGATATAGAACAGAAAAAAATTAGCTCACGAGCGCCCAATTGAAGTTTTCGACATAGACACACTGCCGAACAAAAACAATTGTGTTCAAATTTATATTTTTAGTGCCTGATTAAATTTCTTATTGTGTTCAAAATAATTACAGCGCTCAATAGGCTTTGAAAAATTAATGGCGGGTCCCACTACCAAAATGGACACATGGCTCCTACATCTCAATAACCCGTGAACTAGCTATGACGGGTCCCACTGCTAGACGCTACATGACAAAAAATGATCATCACACATTTGTATTATTCGGTGACTCTAGCTAGTTCGTCATGCAAAATACCAAACCGTCATAGAAATTGGCAACCATGTGTGCTGAAAGGCCGAGGCACTCCAGTGACGTCTAACGTCACCGATCTGCGGTAATTGGTGACGCCACCTACGAGAACATCACACATTAGGCATTTCGGTGACATTGTCCACCATCGTCACGAGGATTTTCGTCACAGTATGTCAATTTTGTTGTAGTGACCATATGGACAATGACCGCACAACCACCATGCACTTTTTTTCGAAACAACATGTATACCTCCACCGAGGCATAAATCAGGACAACTTTTTGAGTGGCATTTCCTCTATAATAGTACTAGTAGGTGATGTTGGACCAGCCGACGAACCCTGGCTACTATGCATGGGGAGCTGGGGAGTAGTCGCATAGAAGAAAACCCGCACGCAGCGACCTGGGGAGCTGGACCAGTACAAGAAGTTATACCTCAGGTGGGCGAGATGTCGTTTAGGCGGGCGGGCGGGATCTGCCCACACGACGGCAGCGAGCAAGGGCGCGGAGGATCTTCGTCCGCGCCAGCGCCGGCTCCGAGAGGACGGTGCGCATCGGCTTCCTCCGTTGCCGACGGCGACAACGTCAACGCTGCACCTCCTCACCTCCCGCAGCGGACGGGATTCGGCTGGATCTGTGACCACCGGTGAGGAGAGAGATAGAGTGGACACTATCATCTTGTTTTGATATGGAGAGGGTGAGAGAGCGAGACGCGAGAAACTCTATCAAACAAGAGGCTATAATGGAGTAAAAAAATCTCTCCATAGCAGTGGTTTTAAATAGAATACGCGCGTTCCCGGAAAAAAGAAACGAAAACTGGCGGACAATTTTTTAAGGGTCTGTCTAGGACACATCTAGATGTGACATAGTTATGTCACATATAAGTTGATGTCCACTCTGTTTGTGGTCTTTTCCTAGTTTTTTTGTTTCTTGTTGCTACATTATATACTTGTGGGAGCTTAGATGTGATATCCTTAAATAACATCTAGATGTGAATTAGACAAACTGATTTTCTAACGTACCAAGAAAGAAAACTCGATCAAAAACACGCCCCCGCTTCCAGGTCGCGAGAGTCATCGTGCACACACACATAGACATAGACATGCATATCTGTGTTTACGTAAAATTCCATTTCCATCTCCATCTCCAATCATATTTGTCCAACTGGCACATTATTTATGTTGTTAATTATATACGCAGCAATATTAACGTACATCATCTCTTGTTTGCGCACGTCCGGACCGCTGCCACGGCCGGTCCTGGCCAACACGAACCCTCTTCATCACCCGCGCGTGCTTCCCGCCCGAAACGGTCAGTGCCGCATTCATGCCCGGCCAGAGTGGATGCGACCTCTCACTGGTGCCGGCATTGAAGCGGCTCGCCGGCCGAGAGAGCGTCGCCCGCGCCGCTTCCGGGTGCACACGGTTGCTCCGCGTTCAAAGGTCAAAATAGCCGGCTACAACATGCGTGATCTCTTCCAGTAGTAAGTTCTTGGGAGTCCGTGCTACAACTAGCTGTCCTCCTCCAACTCGTCAATCTCTTCCAGTAGTGCTAGTACCCCATGGCGCGATCCATCGACAAGCAGGCGGGAAAGTTATGGTATACTACTCGGTTTGTGGTGAGTCGCATGTCGAGCGACCATGTGGGGTCGAGCCGTGGAGGAGAGTGAGACACAAACACGATAGACGTGATTTAAACGTTGGTTTTGCTCGATGGCGTGATCCAATGAAACGAAACATTGGTTTCTCTCCGTTTCCATTTTTTCTCCAGGAAAATGGAAACTTTTCCACTCCATTTTCATTCCTATTCCAAGGTTGCCCCGTTACAACATTCCATCAAATACAAAGGAGAACTAACACGCATGCTGATGCATCTCAATGATTCATAGGTCATAGCCAATATTTACTTCACAACTAAAGAAAAAAGTTATGAGAGCGTGTATGATAGAAAAACTACTGATGGGGTCACTACGACTTAAACCCTAAACCCTAAACATGATTTAATTTCCTGGCCAGGTAGAACCTGTCGAAGGAAAGACGGCTGACACCCTCGGATCATACGATGCTTTTGTGCAGTTACACTAAAATCGACCTGAGCATCCCTGATGGCAACGATATTGAAGAAGTGTGATTAGAATAATAGTACTGGCACTAGTTCATGAGACATAAACTCATCACAAGTAGAAGCCGGTGGAAGTAGAGAAAGATCTACATGGAGATGGAGCTACGGCAGTGGAGCAAGCTGGCTCCAAAAGGAAGATGGACTACCTGGGACGTCGGGCTGTAGCTAGAAGGGCGGTTGGGACGCGACATCGGCCCATACCGCGGTGACCCCCGATTGGGACGCACCGACTGTGGGTTTTCTCCCTTGCCGATGTCGACCGTGTATACGCAGAACATTGTTCCCTTCCCCCAGGTGCGAGATCAGGCCCGTCGTTCTATGCTTGTGAAGAGAGCAACCTATGCAAGCAGGCTTGTAGCTTAGGCTCCTGCTAGTGTATATATAGTGGTTTTCTTTTTCTCTCCATATCAACCATTTTATATTGCATACGTGTCATTCAAGAGTGAAATGATGGTTGCTTCTTCCGACTAACTTACTGTGTGATTTGACTGCTCCTTAGTGGCCCCTTCACGTACCCCCCCCTACGTGTATGCAATAGTCACACGTACACATGGATGCAAAAACGCACGCGACGCCCTAATGCATGCATGTCCGAGCACACGACGGAACACACACGGTCACGCTCAAGTGCTCAACCTACACGTGCATGCACACACATACTCAGTCAGGGTGAGCTAGTGACCGTATGAACACCGGAAAATATATATATTGAGCGCAATGAGCGTATTATGAAGTCCACTGACCGTATTTTTACAAATATACAGTGACAGACAGTGTATTTATCTCGTTTGAAATTAATCCATATTAACCAGAGAGGAGGCAGCATGGACTAACATTACTTTACTGTGTCCCGTCAACTTGCCGAACAAGGAGAAGGTTGCAAGACGGGAGAATCTTGCGCGCGGTGGCTCGCAGGACAAGGAGAAACTTTTGACTAATGCAAGCTCTCCCTCGCTCAGGCGGTGGACGTGCAACAATTAATTTGTTGTCAGATTGCCAGAAGCATACACTATACTACTAGTGCTATTATTGTTTGACTTCCCGAACAGCCAAGCGCAAAGTTTACTAGTACTACTACTATAGTCCATAAAGGTACGTACTATACTAGTACTAGGAACCGGATGGAGGAGCGTCTGCACTCTTATGATAATGTTAAAATGTGATAAAGCAATCTTCAACACATTTGGTTCTCTTCGAGGGTTCTCGCATGTGATAATGGAAGTTGATTGCATGGAACACTCGCCACAATTCTCGCTTAATTCTGGCTCATATCCTGTTACAAATAGTAGCGCTCAGTAATATTTCCTCTTTTTTTGTTATTCAACATGTAAACAGGTCAGCAAACCTTGCGGCGCATCTTCGTGCGAACCGTGCTTGCTGCACTTTGAATGTGGCCGAGAGCTGGCTTGATGAAACACCTCGCTTCCTACTTCTTTTTTGCGGGGTACCTCGCTTCCTACTGACCACTGTCTTGGCTGATCGTCCTAAGAATGCTTATATATGAATAAAGCTCTCTCATTTACCCGCAAAAAATATTAAGCCATATTAACCGGAAAGGAGGGAGTATGGACTAGCACTACTTTTTGGTGTGTCCCGTCAACTCGCAGAACAAGGAGAAGCTTACAGGACAAGGTGAAGATCGCTTACGCCTTTTGACTAATGCAACCTACCCTTGATGGACATGCATCAGTCCATTCGGTGTCAGATTGTCAGAGGCATACACTGTAGTACCCAACATGCAGAGTACCATCATTGTTCGACTTCACGAAGGGGCAAAGAGCCAAGCGCAGTAGTACGGGCACTTGGTTTTGCACCTTCATACTACTCCACCCTCCATCACAGTTTACAGGGCGCACTTCATTATGATGCATTTCTCTCAATGCATTTCCACCACCAGAGAGACTTTAGATGCGTTTGGTTTAATGCTCAATTAATTAGGGCATGGTAACCGCAATCAAGTCCACAATTTTCTCTCCATGTACTATACTACTACGGAGTGCGTGCATGTGTGTACCCAGGGTGGAAGCACTGCATGCATGTGTGTACGCATTATTCCCTCTAGTAATAGACGCCGTGCTATAACTACCAATGCTATTTTTCAGGCCGATCGCTAGTCGCCTTGGTCCCACAGATTTTTTTTCTTTTTTCTGAAGCGCGATGTATAAACAGTGACGGATGGAGTAGTATGAGCAGATTCAAAGAAGAGCGTATTGATGGTTGCTTCTTCAGAGCAACTTACAGTGGGAAAGGTGGGGCTTATGATTTGACTGCTCATTACTCACTATTAATGCGGCGCAACGACCGGGCTGAGTCTGCCATGCGGTTGTGCACTACCCCCTCGGTTCTTAAATATACTCCAGAGTATTTGTCTTTCTAGAGATTTCAATGAGTGACTACTCAAATATTTGTCTTTTTAGAGATTTCAAATGGACTAGCACATGCGGATGTATATAGACATATTTTAGAGTGTAGATTCACTCATTTTGCTCCGTATGTAGTCATTTGTTGAAATCTTTGTTAAGACGAATATAATATTTAGGAACGGAAGGAGTACACATACGAAGCAAAATGAGTGAATCTGCACTCTAAAGTATGCCCGTTTGAAATTTGTAAAAAGATAAATATTTAGGAGTATAATTTTATGCATGGCACATGGACCCGGATGATGAAGAGGCTTCTAGCAATGCTATCAAGCTTCCATCATTTGTTTACATAATTGATGTACTATACAAATAATTTTCCATCGACATGAAGTTGTACAATGGTGTGAGCTTTCATCTTTTGATTCTCGTGTCTTGCCATCGATGCTCTTTCGGAAACAATAAAAAACTAACTTCCTTGCTAATGCATGTCAATTATTAGCAGATCAGAGCTAATAATTACGTCACAACTGAAGACAAAGTTGTGAGAAGGTGTTAAATTAAAATTGATCCATGCTTTCATTGGCAGCAACGTCCCCCAGCTTTGTCTAAATCAACAAGGCATGTTGGGGAAAAAGTAGCTGTCTGGAGCATGCAACATTCCGATCATTTTGTACAGTTCCACTAAAATAGAGCTGAGCGTCCCTGTTCCAAAGATACCAAGTGTGATTACGATAATAGAGGACTGCTGATGAAACAATAAACACACAAATAGAAGCCAGTCACCTTTGCAGTCTCTCTTAAGACTAACTAGTTGGAGAAGATTAGGCTCTGAGTTGGATGAGGTGGATAGAGCAAAACCAATCTCCCTTTGTGCAGTCGCACTAAAATGTAGAGACGTTGCCCATGTGACATTTTAGTACAACTGCACAAAACAATCTTAAGAAAAAAGTGATTTGTGCAGTTCACAAAAAGGTCGCAATAGCAACGAGGTGAAATGGATAGCCCTGTTTGCAAAAAAGAGGTAGAAAGGAAACAATTACTGGCCAATAAAAGTTGATGACACATGCGATGACAAAAAAGAAGCATATTCCTTGTCCTAAGGGAAGATAACAACACGGTTGTGTTTGTCTAAAATGGTGTGAGGACGAGAATGCAATATGGAAAGTACGTCGGACGAGCTACGTTTTGGGCAAAGAATTATGGAAGATCCACATGCAGCGACGTGGGAAAATGGGCAGTGGAGCAAGGCCGGAGGGGATACCTGGAGGTCGTCGGGATGTAACTAGGTGAGTGGCGGTGGGCGGAATCTGCAAGCAGGTGGCGTAGGCCCTGCCGCGCCGGAGCTTGGTCAAAGAGAACGGTGTGTACCGCAGATCGGGACGTGCTGCCTCGGCACCGTCGAACGGAGAAACGATGCACTTCCTCCCTTTCCCCCGGCGGACGGGATGCGGCCGGATTAGTGACCAACGGTGAGAGAGAGAGAGGCCACCACACTCCCTTTCCCCCGGCAAACGGGATGCGACCGGATCAGTGACCAATGGTGAGAGAGAGAGAGGCCACCGCACTCCCTTTCCCCCAGCGGACGGGATGCGGCCGGATCAGTGACCAACGGTGAGAGAGAGAGGCCACCGGAGCCTTGTGTGAGATACTCTAAAGAGCGGACTACCTTTTCCTCCATCAAAATCGTTTTATATTCTGTGTACGCGCCATTGAGCGCTATAACTTTATTTAAAAATAACGCGGCAACGTGTCAAGTCGAACTTTGTTTTGTGCACGCGTGGTACACGACCTCCCTAGGTAAACAACCGCTATAGGCATTCAAATTAGCATGTGGGCTGCCATTTCGTAAAGAAATGAGCTCCACCGTGTACCCGCGCGGGTGTGGCTGGGCACGAAGCGTGAGTACGTGCACGGTGCACCTATTATCTTCTTGTATACGTACACCACCTACGTGGGATTGTGTGAGAGAGATACAAACCTAGAGAGATATAGTGTGTGGGTTCTTGAGAGTTTTTTTTGTTGGGGGGGGGGTCAATCAAAATATTTAACGGATGCAATGTGTGTGAAATAGAGTCCTGGATATAACATATATATAGAGGGGGCGATCCACGAGAAGAGAGTGGAGGTATCATCGGCTTGAGGTGTCCATAGAATCGAAGAGAGGGATGATGTGTGTGTGTGTGTGTGCACGCGCGATCAATAAAGAGTGCCATCGAATTTGTGTGTGCCCACGTCAAAGATATAGAGTGGCTGGCCTACTGGAACGTGAGATGGGACATGTGTAGTTTGTCTCTGTGGCATGGATACCTACCTGTAGCGCTCGACTATCGGTGTGTGGTGGGGGAAGAGGGAGGCCCAATTAACTATAGAGGTACAATGGCTGGTATATGGGTGGAGGAGGAGAGAGGCCTACTCATGTGTTAAGGAGATCGATCTGCCTCATGTATTAAGGGAGATCGATCGGCATCCATGCATATGTGCAGGAGATGAATAAGGTTGGGAGAGAGACAGAGCTAGAGTGTTGGAGGGGGTGGTAGTGGAGTTGCTTCTAACAAATGGTGGGATAGGCTTGCTAGACAAACAGAGGGCACGCCCGCAATATCAATAAGAGAGGAGATGGCTGCTTGTTGTCTGTGCACGTGCGTGTGAGAGACGGGTCAGGAGGCATGCACGAATGATGAGGGGGACGATGTGGCTGTGGTAAGCAGACGTAACTACATAGGAAGATCAATCGCCCTTTGTAAGAGAAAGGAGAGACATAACTTGTGAGGTACGTCGATCGATGGGGGGGGGTAGTTAAAGTCGATCTAGGTATATGTTGGGAGATCGATCGGTATACATGCATGTGTGTGTTAGAAGCAAATGAGGCACGAGGAGAAGGATAGAGAGAGAGGGATGCATGTAGGATGTGGTACAAGAGGCATACTATATCGAGGGGGAGGAGTGTGCGAGTACGATAATGATGAAAAGAGTGGTGGGAGTGAGGCATGAACGGTGACAAGAGAAGAGGGGAAGCTTGTGTTTGTGCTAGGCACACCTGGCTAGAGAGGCATATCGATCGATGTGTGCCGTAAAGAAGGAGCTGGGGGGCCTACACACACCGTGGGTGAATGACCTAAAGTGAAAAGACGAATTTGCGCGATGGAGCTAGAGAATGCTGAGGGAGGGTGAGAGGGATGCGGGCGTGTGCATGCACAAGAGAAAGTTAGCGCTAGCTACAAAGATAAGAGGGTTGCGTGGGTGTAAAAGACGAATAGAGATCATATATACTTCATTATAAAAAGTGAATTCGGACATTTGAAGAATTTATCATAGTGTTTCAAACCGACGGATGTGTGAATATATATAACGGTGATACACATGGTGTGGTTATGAACATGGTATACTACATTTAATATATTTTATCTCTACTCTTATAAAAATCGGAGTTGTTGATGATGGTGTGCCTGCCATCCTGCATTATAGTCCGTCTGATTTATATCTGGCGGATAGCAAGGAAACTATGATGGTTGAAGTTGGCAACAATCATGATTGTAGATTCTTATTGAAATAGAGAAACGAATTCAAATTTAGTTCGAATTGCAGCGGTAGTATAAACATTTGGAATGCACCAAAATGTTGGTATGAGTAGGTTACATGCATTATACAGCAAGCGAAAAAATTTAATCGGACATAACATGGATTCATACTCCCTCCTTTCATCTATATACGGCGTAATGAGATTTTTAAGACCGCTTTTGACTATTGACAAGATTAATAGTACATGACATGCACAATGTGAAAATTATATCATTGAAAGAACCTTTCACAGACGAATTTAATGGTGTGCTTTGTGTAAGTTGCTTGTCATATATCATTGCTCTAATATTTGGTCAAAGTTAGCATCAAAAAACGCATTAGGCCCTATATAGATGGAAGGAGGGAGTATGAATCCTCCCATTATAGGCTTGTCCCTAAAATTCAACCCGCGTCTTGTTATATCCCGAAAATTCAGATATCGTGCTCCCAAAACTGGCACCTTCACAACCCGCACCTTGCTATCCTGAAATTACAACGCGCGCGAAAACTCCCTCCAGCTGCCAAATCCCGACACATGAAATCCCCCTTCTAACCCTGAGCCGAAAGGGCCGCTAGTTCAAATCGGTGGGGGGGGGGGTACTTTTGTAACACACCCTACATTTTGGACAAGCGCGTTCCTAAGTCATGCTTCACCCCTCCCATCACCCCCTTTTCGCCATTTGAAATCCCAAGCCGCCATAACCTCTCCGCTCCAGCCGCGAAACCCCACCCTCCTTCGTTCGCCACGTCACCGCTGCCCAGCCAGAGCCTCTTCCCCGACGATGTCGTCCACCGCAACAGCTCGACGTCCCTCATCCACCTCCCAGGATGAGGATCCGTCGTCCATCTCGCCGTCCCGCTGGTTCAGCCGCCCCGTCGTCCACCTCCAAGGAGATGCTCCGACGATCGCCTCATCTATCGCGGCTGCTCCATCCCCACAGCGGCGCCCTAACCTGCTCCACCGGAACCGCAGCATCCTCACCGACTCCTCGGACGAAGCCGAGGCCTACTCGGCGCCACCAAAGAGGTTGTACACTCATCGCATCGCACCTTCTCCTTAACTCGACCTCCCAGCGCCGACGGTGCTCCATCCCGCACCCCCATGGAGCGGCTACTTGAAGCCGGCGCCACGGGCGACATCTCCATGGCGGCTCTCCCCCAGTGCGAGGCCCCTTCGGTGGCGGCGGCCATACCAGCCGGATATGCTGCTGCTGCTCTGGCTCTCGCTCGATCGCTCGCTCACCCAGCTGCTGCTGCTCTCCCCCTCGCTCGTGCTGCTGCTCTGCTCCGATTAAGCCACACTTCAGTCGACTGAATCATCTTTTGGGTCAGTCGATTTTCAGGGGTTGGGGGGCTCGCCGGAGTTAAGGAAGAACCACCCGCACCGGGGACGGGGGCTCGCCGGAGAGGTACCTCACTATCTATCTTAGGGTTCAGGGTGGGGGCGGGGGCCTAGAGGGCTGGCTGGGGCGGCAGTGGCGAGTTGTTTCGGGGCAGTGAGGCGGCGCTGGGGCCGGCGGTTCGGCCAGTGGTGGCTGGCGGCTCAGGGGGGTGCAGGTTGAAGATGAACTGCAGGCCCTCCCTAAACTACATGTCAAGTTCCTCTCTGCTACCATTGCGTTCAGTTTCGACAGTAGCATTCAGATTCCACAGTAAATTTCAGTTTCGACATTTAAGTTCAGAGTCAATAGTTTTTACCTCATCTGCTATAGTTAGGTGGTTTTTGGTGATGTTAATTTTACATCCATTTTACATCATCTATTGGAGATGCTATTAGAATCCCACTTGAGATTGATGATGTCTGTCTTGTGTTGCTTCAGCCTCGACATCTTACGGCTCACCGGAGCTGCTCCAATGACAGAACGATCCATCACAATACAGCAGTGCCCTGGACGCCGTCTACAGATTCCTTAGATCTTCCTCCACACCTCTGACAGCCACCTCTGCCTCAACTGCTTCAGCGACCAACCCAATGATGCTGAGGTCGACACGGCTACGGCAAAGAGGTTATACACTTGTTGAATCATTTATTACTATACCTTCACGTCGATCCATTAGGGCTATTTTGGTTCAATGGAAAAACATCGATCCACTGGTTGTTACCATCACTCTAAATTTTTGCATGCTCAGATATTGTACACAGTCATGCGGAACATGTAGAGAAAAAGAGAAGAGTTTTGCGCGGTAATACAATGTCATGCAGACATTGCTCCATGGTGGGTTCAATGGCAAACCCTCCCCACCCCTATCCAGATTGTAATCCAGAGGAAGATATCTGTTCTGAGGTGGATTCAGACGCCGCTGACCACTCCTATTTACCCCCCAAGGTGTTTG
The DNA here is from genome assembly GCF_018294505.1 of Triticum aestivum. Lineage (NCBI taxonomy): Eukaryota > Viridiplantae > Streptophyta > Magnoliopsida > Poales > Poaceae > Triticum > Triticum aestivum. Next base: position 582,215,906 of record NC_057812.1, read on the forward strand.
CTCTACCTTGGCATGATGATGTTAGTCATATCATGCATATGTTGCCTTGCAGTGCCTACTTTTGACATCATATATGTCATCTGCTTAGTTTAGACATGTTCTGTAATGCCACCTATTTAGTTTCTATATCATATATGGGAATTATGCAGTCTCATGTCTTTTAGCTAGCCATAATATATGTGAAATGTGCAATGCCATCCTGTTTAACTAGGCATCATATATTTGAATGATATCTTGCCCATCCTTTTCTTCATTAAATTTCCATTTGTCGACAATGTTTGTACATTAAACTACTCTTCCTGTGAATCAGCCATTTGGGCGGGAGATGGAAAAATCTGGAGTGAAAACAAGGCCTTCAGAGCAGACAGTGCTACCTGTCGAAGCAGATCTCTTGTTGGGTCCCGATAGCTCCTCAAAGATGGATTCAGAGACAGATGACCAGTCCTATTCCCCCACTGAGGTGTATGCTCTAACTTGGCACGGTTATACTACTGATATCATGCATACGGTGTCTTGCATTGCATAGTTTAGACATCATATACACAATATTCAACACCATGTTCTTAGTTCAGACATCATATCGAATGCCCTCTGTTTAGAATATAAATCACATATGTGAATTAAATGATGCGATCCTGATTACTTAGATAACATGTAGGTGAATTATGTCATGCGATCCTGTTTAGTTATTCATCATATCTTTGAATTATGTTATGCTATGCTATCCAGTTTAGATAGACATCATATATGTGAAATTATGCCATGCTATCCTGTAACGCCCCGAGACCGATGTGCCAGGTGTCCTCCAGTTATTCGCTGTTGTTGCCTTGTCTGTTGCTTGCGTGTTGCATCTTGCCATGTCATCATATGCATTGCATCATCATGTTTTAAAAACTTGCATCCGTCAGGGTTCTCCGAGTTCTCTCCATTGTCCGTTCTAAGCCCAACCTCACTTGCACGTGCCCGCGGCACGACTGAAATATTATTTTATAAGTGGACAGAAAATGCTCTCGGAATGGTATGAAAGTTGGCGTGTGGTCTTGTTATAGTGTAGATAGACCGCCTGTCAAGTTTCATCGCATTCGGAGTTCGTTTGATAGCCCAACCGTTAAACTATAGCGGTAGTATAGCCGGTCTTTTCGTCGGACGTTTTCGGTCTCCGGAAACAGTTGCCGGGCTGCACTCCTCTCCTCTCATCTCAGCCCAACCTCTCTTCACAGCCCACTAGCCCACCTATCTAACCCCCTCCGCTCCGGGTCATCCGATCGCGATCGTACGGCTCGAAAACCCCCCCTAACCCCCAAACCCTAGCATTTTCTATATAAGGACACCCCTAGTCCATTTTGGGCAGCTACCTACTCCTCCTCCTAAATTTCTGTGCCCCAATCATCTTCCAGCCGCCTCCCACCTCCTCTCCTCGAATTACGGCGTTGGCCAACCCCTCAAGCGCCACTTGGCGCCGCTCAACTGGCCAGCCGCCGCGGTTCAGGCGCTCTCCACCTCTCCCGTGGTGCCACGTCGCCCCTGGCCTCCTTCCACCTCCCGCGGCCCTGTCAGACCCATGCGGGGCCCACCGAGCCCATCGAAGCCCGGATCCCGCTGCCGCTTCCGAGAGCCCCGCGCCCTGGTTCCCAAGTCTCGCGCAGGAGATCCTCTCCCCGTCCAGCCCCGCCACTGGTCGGCGAGACGCCGGAGTTACCGCCGGCGACCACCTTCAACCAGGTCGCGATGCCGCATGGCCCTCTCTCTCCCTTCCCTTTCCCTCTCCTTCTCATCTCTCTCCTAGACCTCACATCTCTCTCCCTCGCCCTGCAGGATCCGCCATGGCCGCCCGACCCCGAAGCCCATACGTCGACGCCAGTCACCTCTTGGGCGCGCCTCCACCGGATCCGGGACCCCCTCGCCTGGATCTGCCCATTCCCGTCGTCTTCCCATGTCGCTGGAGTCCCAGGTCTCGCCGGAGTTCACCCATCCACCGCCGCCCTCTTCTTCACAAAGCCAGGGACGAGCTCGCCCGCTCGCAGCGCCTCCCCATGTGGGCCCCATCTTCAGCTCCGCGGCCCAGCTCCGCCCGAGCGAGCCGGCCTGCCTCCGCTCGCTAGCGGGCCACGTTCCCCGATCGGCCTGTGAAGGCCCGAGGTGAGGACGCCCAGTCCAGTTCCCCTCGGTGTTGTGGGCTAGACCCAGTAGTTTCGGTCCGTTCATTGTTTTTTTCCTGCCTGCGAATTTAGCTATTTATCCAGAGTGTGCTGTTTTACAGAAAAGACCCTCATGACCATTCATTTAATATCTCACAAACTAAGCATCACTTGTAAAAAGTTTATATATGAAAAATGCTTAAAATTGTGTCTAGTTTCATAATATGTCACTTTCATCCATGTTCAAAATGTTTAAAATGATGTTTGTTTAAATTTGCCCCTACGCCATGCTAAAATGATTTATTTCATAACTAAATAACCGTAACTCCGAATTTAATAAACTTTATATGTAAATGGGGTAGAATTTTGCCTAGTTTATCTTGGTGACATTGCTTTGCATGTTAAACAACTCTAAAATTATGTTTAGGGCAGAACAGGACCGAACCTAATATATGCCCATGAGGAGTTTCCGAAATTGTTGTTCGTTGCTTCCGGCCTCATTTAACCTTGACTAGATAGGTAGTTTTCATTTGCTTCCCCTCTTGCCATGCTAACAACATTTAATCTTGTTGGGTACATAAACGAGAGAGAACTAAATAAGTCATGTGGTGTTTTCTTCAATATGCAACTCCATTGCATATTGAGCTCCACTTAATTTGTAGGATTGTTTGTGCATCTTGCCATGCCATGCATATTTAACCCGGACATGCATCATACTTGGTTGTGCATCATGCCATGTTTATGTGATGGTTGTTTACTATGTTGTTTTCTTCTTTCCGGTGTTTGCTTCTTCGGGTTGGTTCCGGTAACGTCGCGTTTGTGAGGATCCGTTCGTCTACGTCCGCTTGTCTTCTTCATGGACTCGTTCTTCTTCCTTGCGGGATTTCAGGCAAGATGATCATACCCTAGAAATCACTACTATCTTTGCTTGCTAGATGCTTGCTCTTTTGCTATGCCTATGCTGCGATACCTACCACTTGATTATCATGCCTCCTATATTGTTGAACCAAGCCTCTAACCCACCTTGTCCTAGCAAACCGTTGTTTGGCTATGTTACCGCTTTGCTCAGCCCCTCTTATAGCATTGTTAGTTGCAGGTAAAGATTGAAGTTTGTTCCTTGTTGGAACATGGAGATGTTGTTCCTTGTTGGAACATGTTTACTTGTTGGGATATCACTATATATCTTATTTAACTAATGCATCTATATACTTGGTAAAGGGTGGAAGGCTCGGCCTTATGCCTGGTGTTTTGTTCCACTCTTGCCGCCCTAGTTTCCGTCATATCGGTGTTATGTTCCCGGATTTTGCATTCCTTACGCGGTTGGGTTATAATGGGAACCCCTTGACAGTTCGCTTTGAATAAAACTCCTCCAGCAAGGCCCAGCCTTGGTTTTACCATTCGCCACCTAGCCTTTTTCCCTTGGGAGTCGTGCATCCCAAGGGTGGTCTTATTTTAAACCCCCCCGGACCAGTGCTTGTCTAAGTATTGGTCCAAACTAGAGCCCCTTGCAGCGCCACCTCGGGGAAACTCGAGGGATGGTTTTAGTTGTACGGATTGCTTATCCGATGTTGCCCTGAGAACGAGATATGTGCAGCTCCTATCGGGATGTCGGCGCATCGGGTGGTCTTGCTGGACTTGTTTTACCATTGTCGAGGATGTCTTGTTGTACCGAGATACCGAGTCTGATCGGAATGTCTCGGGAGGAGGTCTATTCCTTCGTTGACCGTGAGAGCTTGTGATGGGCTAAGTTGGGACACCCCTGCAGGGATTGGAACTTTCGAAAGCCGTGCCCGCGGTTAGGGGCAGATGGGAATTTGTTAACATCCGGTTGTAGAAAACCTAAAGTCGACCTTAATTAAAATGAATCAACCGTGTGTGTAACCGTGATGGTCTCTTTCCGGTGGGGGCCGGGAAGTGAACACGGTTGTTGGAGTTATGCTTGACGTAGGTTGTTCTAGGATCACTTCTTGATCATAGATTCTCGACCGTGCTTTGCTTTCTCTTCTTGCTCTCTTTTGCGTATGTTAGCCACCATATATGCTAGTTGCTTGCTGTAGCTCCACCTCATACTTTACCTTACCCATAAGCTTAAATAGTCTTGATCGCGAGGGTGCGAGATTGCTGAGTCCCCGTGGCTCACAGATACTTCCAAAACCAGCTTGCAGGTGCCGATGAGTCCGTGCAGATGACGCAACCAAGTTCAAGGAGGAGCTCGATGAAGATCTTGTCCTTTGTGTTGTTTCGTTCTAGTTGATCAGTAGTGGAGCCTAGTTGGGGTCGACCGGGGACCTTTTGTCGCATTTGGGGTTCTTCTTTTATTTTGGCTCCGTAGTCGGGCCTTGAGTGTATCTGATTGATGTAATGCTTTATTCATGTAATTGGGTGAAGTGGCGACTGTAAGCCAACTATGTATCTCTTTCCCTTATTATATTACATGGGTTGTGTGAAGATTACCTCACTTGCGACATATGCCTTCAATGCGATTATGCCTCTAAGTCGTGCCTCGACACGTGGGAGATATAGTCGCATCGAGGGTGTTACATATCCGTTTTAGTTAAACAATATACATGTCAACTATTTCATGCCCTCTTTTTTCCACACTATCTATTGCATCTATCTCTCATACAATGTCTGTACATTCAACTATGTTTCCTGTTTATCAGCCATTTGAATTGGAGCGGGTGATGCCAGTATCTAGCAGACTAAAAACACGGTCTTCAAATAAAACAGTGCTACCTCTTGGTGGAGATAGCACCCTGGTTGTACATGCACAAGAACCAGCCCTACCACACATAACCCAAACTCTCGCAGATTGTACCCCTACTACGATGGACAGAGAACCAACTTCACCCAATCTAACCCCAACCCCAGCCGATAGTAACCCAGTTCATGTTGACACAGCACCATCTCCACCACAGAGCTCCCAAACAAGAGCAGTTAGTAAGGAAGCTCCAGTGCCCAAAGGGCCAATACTATCACGGCGAACCCCAACTCCACCAGTTAGTACGCCTACTCCCGTGGAGGAAGGACAACCAGCTAGTCGTAGTTTAGCATCTATTGCATTTGATGTTAAATTGTATGTGCGTATCTTCCCATCTTGGAAATATTATACTGAAGATGAAGGAAAATGCCAGTTGCAGGTGTTTGTCCAGGAGTTATGTGTAAGTAATGTTATTCATGGCAATTACTTTGCTTCGTCCCATACATCCTACCTCCATGATGGTTATAATACAACAAATTTTCCCATTTTTCTCTATAGAGAAGGACCGATTTGGAAACTCAGGATGAGGTAACCTGTGCTAATACCTCTGCTATCTTCAAGAATGCTTGGTTGCAGTATCGAAATTACCTGAAGAAAACGTACTTCACCGACAAAGAAACTCATCAAATTCCCTTACGTTCTCCTAAGACACATTTACTGGACGATGACTGGGAACGCCTTGTTCTCTACTGGTCCCGAACCAAGAATGTGGTAAGGTCTATGAGCTCATTTTCTATTTTTAAGTATTATATTCTTGCATCTTACTGTACTCTGTTCATGTAGAACAAGTGCCTAAACCCGAAGAACAACTGTTCTAATTTAAGATTCCATTGCTACCATAGGACATAGATATATGTTTGTTTGATGCTTTTATTATGTACTAGTACTTGGCAATAGAAGACTTGGTAGTTTAATCCTGTCCACCTTACTAATGAACTGGTTCACCGAAATGAGTTTCATATACTAGTACATGCTAAACTTGTTATGTGTCTGCTTGTTTCTTCTTTTAGAATGCTGACAGAATATTGGGGAAGAGTGCCTTATTAAGCAACGGTAAAGGAAGTAATGCAGATAAGGTTCAGGATAGTGACACATCCTGTCTTGGTTTAGTGTTGGAGTTACTGGCCACTACCGCTTGCACAAGCTATTCAAACTCACTGTCTGAATCAGTTCGGTTTCTTGAGTCTCAACTACAAGCTGAAAGACATCGATCAACTGTGCTGCGACAAGAAGCGGAAGGACTGCGGAAGTCCCTAGAGCATTCAGATGCATACTTTCTGGTGCAACAGCAAGCGTTGGAGGATTTTAGCGCCAAACAGGACAAAGCTAATCAGCTTGCTAAGCTTATTGCGAGCATGGTGGATACCCAGGATAACGTTTCTTGAGCTCTTCTGAAGTTGTTTCGGTTATGCTCTTGTTTTGCTACCGCATTTATTTGCACTGGTGGCCAATTTTGACGGCCAGTGTATATGATATGTTGCTTTGTTCCCTATATTTGCACTGGTAGCAAACTTTGATGCCTAGTGGATGTAATATGTGTAATAGCCGTGATAGCCTAGCGTTAGTTGCTTGCTTATTTATTTCCTTGTTGTCTTGTTTATTTGTTTGCTTGTAGTCATTGCAGTTCTTTTTCCGCGGTTAACTAGTGGCTGCAATAACCTATTTTTTAAAACTAGGCCACAATAACCATGGGCTAATATTTACTGTAGTGACACTAGGCCTCCTACGGGCCATAGAAACAGTGGGCCTTCTATGGGCCGTAGAAACAGTAGGCGTTCTACGGGCCGTAGAAACAATGGGCCGTCTACGGGCTTTATCATCAATGGGCCTTATATGGGCCGTATGATCGATTGGCCAAACATGGGCCAATAACAGGCCGCATTATGGCCGTAAACGGGCTAGAGCTGGAATCATCGGTTCATGGGCCGACCGTAACGGGCCATCATTAATAGGTCGTATTTGATGACGCTATGAAAACGGCCCAACATATTAACGGACCACAAATGGGCCAACTGTAACCACGGGCTGAATTTGGCCCACAAGCAGAAAATGACAGTAACAGGCTGTAAGTAAACGAATGCTGGAAATGAGCCCAAGAATAAATGGGCTCTGAGAAGGCCGAAAGATAACATGGGCTGGAAACGGCCCAATGGAATAACGGGTCGTTAATGGGTATAAAGTGATACACTGTTCATTATGGGCCAGTTTCACCACGAGTCGTTAATGGGTGTAAAGTGATACACTGTTCATTATGGGCCAGTTTCACCATGGGCCGTTAATAGGCCAAGAGATAGGGCATCAAATGGGTCGAAAGACGTCATGGGCCATACATGGGCCAGAAGTGAAAACAGGCTGGAATCATATTGGATGGCCCAGATGACGCTATTGGGCCTAATTCGGATAGGGCGTAACGGGCCCTGGGTTAGCGGGCTGTAAATGGGCTATATGCGAACAAGCCGTTAACGGGCTTTCCATGGGCCGGCCCGCCACCTTTTGACCAAGTCAAACGGGCCAGCCTTTTCACAGGAATGGGCCTCTGTTGGGCCGTGCCACGTGTCGACGTACCATAGGCGCCTATCTGACCCACTGACGAGCTGACACGTGTTTCATCCGGCCAATAAGAATTTTACACGTGGAAATTTCCCATTGGTCGGGGCTGTTAGCGGGTTATCGGATCCAAAATCCGACCCGATAGCTTAACGGCGTTCCGTTACGGTGGATGCCACGTGTCGGTCACCCTTGACGAAAGCACTTCTGTGATGCATGATTTATCGTCATGGAAGTGGATACTTCCGTGATGATAATTTTGGTAATGTCATGGAACACTTCTACGACAGCACATGTATGACTATCTTCATTCTGTCATAAATTTGTCATGGATGTACATGCATGACAAAAAAAGCAGCCTACTGTGACAAACACGTATCATCACGGAAGTGTATTTTTTTGTAGTGAGATCAGCCCTCCCGAGAGGTTTTAGGGCTTGGCGGCGGCTCCATATCGTAAAATGCGATGAAATATTCTCTTTTATTTTTTTGTCCGCAAAAGCAGATATATAGAGTTGGAGTTGGAGTCGAGAGGTCTCCAGGGGGCCCACGAGGTAGGGGGCGTGCCCTGGGGGGGGGGGGGGGGGCGCCCCCACCCTCGTGGAAATGGTGTGGGCCCCTGGTCTTCATCTTTGGCGAGGATTTTTTATTATTTATTGTAAGATATTCCGTGGAGTTTCAGGTCATTCCGAGAACTTTTGTTTTCTGCACATAAAACAACATCGTGGCAATTCTACTGAAAACAGTGTCAGTCCGGGTTAGTTTCATTCAAATCATATAAGTTAGAGTCCAAAACAAGGGCAAAAGTATTTGGAAAAGTAGATACGACGGAGACGTATCAACTCCCCCAAGCTCAAACCCTTGCTTGTCCTCAAGCAATTCAGTTGACAAACTAAAAGAAATAAAGAAAGACTTTTACAAACTCTGTTTGCTCTTGTTGTTGTAAATATGTCAAGCTAGCTAGCATTCAAGTTTTCAGCAAAGATTATAACTAAACATATTTGCAATAATTCTCAGGTCTCATGATTACCCATATCAATAGCATAATCAACTAGCAAGCCATAATAATAAATCTCGGATGACAACACTTCCTCAAAACAATCATAATATGATATAACAAGATGGTATCTCGCTAGCACTTTCTGAGACCGCAAAACATAAATGCAAAGCACCTTTAAGGATCAAGGACTGACTAGACATTGTAATTCATGGTAAAAGAGATCCAATCATAGTCACACCCAATATAAATTAACAGTGATGAATGGAAATGATAGTTGCGCTCTCCAGCTAGTGCTTTTAATAAGAGGGTGATGACTCAACATAAAAGTAAATAGATAGGCCCTTCGCAGAGGGAAGCAGGGATTTGTAGAGGTGCCAGAGCTCGGTTTTGAAATAGAGATAATTAACATTTTGAGCGGTATACTTTCATTGTCAACATAACAACCAAGAGATGGCGATATCTTCCATGCTACACACATTATAGGCGGTTCCCAAACAGAATGGTAAAGTTTATACTCCCCCTCCACCAACAAATGTCAATCCATGGCTTTCTCGGAACAACGAGTGCCTCCAACATACATCAGGTCCCAGGGGGAGTTTTGTTTTGCAATTATTCTTTATTTAGTTTGCATAAAGCATGGGACTAGGCATCCCGGTGACCAGCCATTTTCTCGTGAGTGAGGAGCGGAGTCCACTCCTCTTGAGAATAACCCGCCTAGCATGGAAAATACAGGCATCCCTAGTTGATACATGAGCTATTCGAGCATACAAAATAGGATGATTATTTGAAGGCTTAGAGTTTGGCACATACAAATTTACTTGGAACGGCAGGTAGATACCGCATATAGGAAGGTATAGTGGACTCATCCGGAATAACTTTGGGGTTTAAGGGATTGGATGCACAAGCAGTATTCCCGCTTAGTACAGGTGAAGGCTAGCAAAAGACTGGGAAGCGACCAGCTAGAGAGCGACAACAGCCATGTACATGCATTAAAATTAATAAACATTGGATGCAAGCATGAGTAGGATATAATCCACCATGAACATAAGTATTGTGAAGGCTATGTTGATTTGTTTCAACTACATGCGTGAACATGTGCCAAGTCAAGTCACTTAGATCATTCGAAGGAGGATACCACCCCATCATACCACATCATAACCATCTCAATAGCATGTTGGCACGCAAGGTAAACCATTATAACTCATAGCTAATCAAGCATGGCACAGGCAACTATGATCTCTAATTGTCATTGCAAACACGTTTATTCATAACAAGCTGAATCAAGAACGATGAACTCATCATATTTACAAAAACAAAAGAGGTCGAGTTCGTACCAGCTTTTCTCATCTCAGTCAGTCCATCATATATCATCATAATTGCCTTTCACTTGCACGACCGAACGATGTGAATAATAATAAGAGTGTGCATGCATTGGACTAAGCTGGAATCTGCGAGCATTCAATAAACAGGAGAAGACAAGACAATATGGGCTCTTTTGTCAGATAAACAATAATGCATATAAGAGCCACTTCAACAATTTAATTATGGTCTTCTCCTACTGACCCCAAAGAAAGAAAAGAAATAAAACTATTTACACGGGAAAGCTCCCAACAAGCAAAAGAAGAACGGGAAATATTTTTGGGTTTTCTTTTTAATTACTACTACAAGCATGGAAAGTAAATTAATTAAAAGCTACAACTAATTTTTTGGTTTTTTCTTAAGGTTTATTAAACACACAAGAAGAAAGCATAAAAGGAAATAAACTAGCATGGATGATACAATGAAAAAGTATGAGTACCGACATCTAGCAATAAGTGTGTGAACATAAATGTAATGTCGGTGAGAAATACATACTCCCCCAAGCTTAGGCTTTTGGCCTAAGTTGGTTTATGGCCACGGTTGGCCTAGCTGATATCCATAATAATAGTTGTTGGGGTCGTACTGTGATGCAGCGGCTATCGCCTCCTGAGCTGCAGTGTGGCGATGAGCGGCCTCCGCTCTCCTCTCGTACTCATCTGCCTCCTCTCTGGTAATAGTATATCCTCCTCTTGCCTGATAATCAAAGAAAGCAGGAGCAGGGAGAGTAATACGGACAGCACAGCGTCTGTCAAAGATTAGTCGGTACTGGAGAGGTGATTCATTCCTCTCGACAAAATGGTGAGAAACCATAGAATCAAAATCTAAATAAGCAGGAGGCAACTCCATGTCTCCTTCACGAACGTCTATCTCAAGAAATTTAGCTAAGTGGGTTGCATAAATTCCTCCAAAGAAATCTCCATTATATCTATTATGATGCAACCTACGAGCTACAATGGCACCCATATGATAAGATTGGTCTCCTGACACAGCACTCCTCAGAATGCTAAGGTCAGGGACACACATGTGACATGCTTCATCCTTAGCATTTATGCACCTACCTATGAAGAGAGCAAAATAATGTATAGCAGGAAAGTGAATGCTCCCTATGGTAGCTTGCGTTATATCTCTAGATTCCCCTACAGTTATACTAGCAAGAAAGTTTCTAAAATCATATTTAGGGGGATCCCTAACACTACCCCATTGTGGAAGTTTGCAAGCAAAAGTGAAATCCTCTAAGTCCATGGTATAAGATTTGTCATAAAGATCAAACATGACTGAAGGAGAATTACGCGAAGATGAATACTCAAACCTCCTCACAAAAGAGCTTGTGAGATCATGATACTGGGGGCATTTGTCTGCCTCAAAGTCCTCAAGACTGGCATTACGCAAATATGCGTTAAATTCTTCTTTAATTCCCGCTCGATCCATAAAATTTTCAGAAGGCTACTCACAAGGACTCAATGGAGCGTCTCTTGGTGGCTCTTCGTCAGCATCACGCATTGCAAGCCTGGGTCCTTGCTTCTTTGAAGAACCACCTTGGAACATTTCCCTAAGCATATTTCTTCCTCTGAAAAATTCTGAATTGTTTTAGTAATTTCAAAATAAAAGTAAACCAAACTCAATAATATTGATAGCAACTACTCCTACAAGTGCCTAGGGCCTATATCATGCATCAAAACTACTTTTGGCCATATAAATTTGACATGCAAGCTCAAGAACAGGGTCACCTAAACAGCAAAAATTTGCAATGAATAAAGCACTAGAACAAAACCTAATTGGACCAATGGAGGAGTCACATACCAAGGAACAATCTCCCCAAGCAGTTTCGTGAGAGGTACTTTGAGCAAGGAGATCGAAAATGGCAGCAAAGAGGGCTGGAACTCGTGCTTGAGTTGGTTTTTCATGTTTGTGGGAGGAAGAAGAAGAGGATGTGTGCAGGAATAAGTGGAGGAGGGCCACCATGGGCCCACGAGGCAGGGGGCGCGCCCTCCACCCTCGTGACAAGGTGGTTGGCCCTCCTGGTGTGATTTTTGCACCATAAATCCTCAAATATTCCCGAAAAAATCATATTAAATTGGCATGTCATTCTGAGGACTTTTATTTTTGGGACATTTTTATATTGCACGGATAAATTAGGAAACAGACAGAAAAATACTAATTTTTACTTCATTTCAACTAAATAACAGAAAGTATAGAGAGGGTACAGAAGGTTGTGCTTCTAGTTTCATCCATCTCATGCTCGTCAAAAGGAATCCACTAACAAGGTTGATCAAGTCTTGTTAACAAACACATTCCGATTAACATGAAACCGGAGAAATTTTGAATAACACTAGGTTACCTCAACGGGGATATGCACATCCCCAATAATAAGTATATCATATTTCTTCTTGACAATAGGAAGAGGAAATTGAAAACCTCCAAATATAATCGATGGAATTTTTCTGATAGAATTGATACTATGAACTTGAGGTTGTTTCCTCGGAAAGTGTATCGTATGCTCATTACCATTAACATGAAAAGTGACATTGCCTTTGTTGCAATCAATAAAAGCGCATGCAGTATTAAGAAAAGGTCTTCCAAGAATAATAGACATACTATCGTCCTCAGGAATATCAAGAATAACAAAGTCCGTTAAAATAGTAACGTTTGCAACCACAACAGGCACATCCTCACAAATACCGACAGGTATAGCCGTTGATTTATCAGCCATTTGCAAAGATATTTCAGTAAGTGTCAACTTATTCAAGTCAAGTCTACGATATAAAGAGAAAGGCATAACACTAACACCGGCTCCAAGATCACATAAAGCAGTTTTAACATAGTTTCTTTTAATGGAGCATGGTACAGTAGGTACTCCTGGATCTCCAAGTTTCTTTGGTATTCCACCCTTAAAAGTATAATTAGCAAGCATGGTGGAAATTTCAGCCTCTGGTATCTTTCTTTTATTTGTAACAATATCTTTCGTGTACTTAGCATAAGGATTCATTTTGAGCATATCAGTCAATCGCATACGCAAAAACAAAGGTCTAATCATTTTAGCAAAGTGCTCAAAATCCTCATCATCCTTTTTCTTGGATGGTTTGGGAGGAAAAGGCATGGGTTTCTGAACCCAAGGTTCTCTTTCTTTACCATGTTTCCTAGCAACAAAGTCTTTCTTATCATAATGTTGATTCTTTGATTGTGGGTTATCAAGATCAACAGTGGGTTCAATTTCTACATCATTATCATTACTAGGTTGAGCATCGTTATGAACATCATCATTAGGTTCATGTTCATTGCCAGATTGTGTTTCGGCATTAGACATAGACATACCATTTGGATTATCAGGTGGTTCAGCAATAGGTTCACTAGAAGTTTGCATAGTTCTATCATTTTTCTTTTTATTCCTTTTAGAAGAACTAGGTGCATCAATATTATTTCTCTGAGAATCTTGCTCAATTCTCTTATGGTGGCCTTCAGGATACAAAGGTTCCTGAGTCATTCTACCAGTTCTAGTAGCCACTTTAACAGCATAATCATTTTTCTTACTATTCATCTCATTGAGCAATTCCTTTTGAGCTTTAAGTACTTGTTCTACTTGAGTGGTAACCATAGAAGCATGTTTGCTAACAAGTTTAAGTTCACCTCTAATATTAGCCATATAATCACCCAATATTTAATCATATCAGCATCTTGTTTTAATTGTCTACCAAAATAAGCATTGAAGTATTCCTGCTTAAACATCAAATTATCAAACTCATCCAAGCATTGACTAGCAATTTTAGCATGAGGGATTTCAGCTTTATCATATCTGTAGAGAGAATTTACCTTTACTACCTGTTTCGGGTTATCGGGGTCAGGAGGTTCTTCAATAAATAAAGGATTAAGATCATATGTTTCTTCGGCAGGCAGTAAATTAAGACCATGTATTTCTTCAATAGGAGGTAAATTCTTAACATCTTCAGCTTTAATACATTTTTCTTTCATAGATTTCTTTGCCTCTTGCATATCTTCAGGACTGAAAAATAGAACACCTCTCTTCTTCGGAGTTGGTTTAGGAATAGGATCATTAATTGGAGCAGGAGCTGGCTCAGGAGCTGGCTCATGAGGTGCCCAATTATTTTCATTTGTCAACATATTATTCAATAAGATTTCAGCTTCATCCGGTGTTCTTTCCCTGAAAAGAGAACCAGCACAACTATCCAGGTAATCTCTAGAAGCATCGGTTAGTCCATTATAAAAGATATCAAGTATTTCATTTTTCTTAAGAGGATGATCAGGAAAAGCATTAAGTAACTTGAGAAGCCTCCCCCAAGCTTGTGGGAGACTCTCTTCTTTAATTTGCACAAAGTTGTATATTTCCTTTAAAGTAGCATGTTTCTTATGAGCAGGGAAATATTTAGCAGAGAAGTAGTAAATCATATCCTGGGGACTACGCACACAACCAGGATCAAGAGAAGTAAACCATATCTTAGCATCACCCTTTAATGAGAATGAAAATATTTTAAGGATATAAAAGTAGCGAGATCTCTCATCATTAGTGAATAGGGCAGCTATATCATTTAATTTAGTAAGATGTGCTACAACAGTTTCAGATTCATAGCCATGAAAAGGATCAGATTCAACTAAAGTAATTATATCAAGATCAACAGAGAATTCATAATCCTTATCAGTAACACAGATAGGTGAAGTAGCAAAAGCAGGGTTAGGTTTCATCCTAGCATTTCGAGATGGCTTATTCCATTTAGCTAATAACCTTTTGTGTTCATATCTATCTTTGCAAGCTAAAATAGCTAAATAAGCTTCTTGATCAAATAAATAACCCTGAGGAATAACAAGTGATTCTTCATCATCACTTTCATCATCATAATCAGATTCAATATTTTCAATCTCTCTAGCCCTAGCAAGTCGTTCCTCGAGAAAATCACCAAGTGGCACAGTAGTATCAAGAATAGAAGTAGTTTCATCATAAGTATCATGTATAGCAGAAGTAGCATCATCAATAACATGCGACATATCAGAACGAATAGCAGAAGCAGGTTTAGGTGTCGCAAGCTTACTCATAACAGAAGATGAATCAAGTGCAGAGCTAGATGGCAGTTCCTTACCTCCCCTCGTAGTTGAGGGATAAATTGTTGTCTAAGCATCTTTCAAATTCTTCATAGTGTCCAACAGATATAAATCGCAAGTGATTCAAAGAATAGACCTATGCTCCCTGGCAACGGTGCCAGAAATTAGTCTTGATAACCCACAAGTATAGGGGATCGCAACAGCTTTCGAGGGTAGAGTATTCAACCCAAATTTATTGATTCGACACAAGGGGAGCCAAAGAATATTATCAAGTATTAGCAGCTGAGTTGTCAATTCAACCACACTTGGAAACTTAGTATATGCGGCAAAGTGTTTAGTAGCAAAGTAATATGATAGTGATGGTAACGATAACAAAAGAGTAACGAAAGCAAAGTAATGTTTTTGGTATTTTGTAGTGGCTGTAACAATAGCAACGGGAAAGTAAATAAGCGTAAACCAATAATGGAAAGCTCGTAGGCATCGGATCAATGACTTATGCCGGATGCGGTTCATCATGTAACAGTTATAACATAGGGTGACACAGAACTAGCTCCAATTCGTCAATGTAATGTAGGCATGTATTCCGAATATAGTCATACGTGCTTATGGAAAAGAACTTGCATGACATCTTTTGTCCTACCCTCCAGTGGCAGCAGGGTCCTAATGGAAACTAAGGGATATTAAGGCCTCCTTTTAATAGAGAACCAGAACAAAGCATTAGCACATAGTGAATACATGAACTCCTCAAACTACGGTCATCACCGATAAGTATCCCGATTATTGTCACTTCAGGTTTAACGAATCATAACACATAATAGGTGACTATAGACTTGCAAGATAGGATCAAGAACTCTCATATATTCATGAAAACATAATAGGTTCAGATCTGAAATCATGGCACTCGGGCCCTAGTGACAAGCATTAAGCATAGCAAAGTCATAGCAACATCAATCTCAGAACATAGTGGATACTAGGGATCAAACCCTAACAAAACTAACTCGATTACATGATAAAGCTCATCCAACCCATCACCATCCAGCAAGCCTACGATGGAATTACTCACACACGGCGGTGAGCATCATGAAATTGGTGATGGAGGATGCTTGATGATGACGACAGTGACGAATCCCCCTCTCCGGAGCCCCGAACGGACTCCAGATCAGCCCTCCTGAGAGGTTTTCGGGCTTGGTGGCGTCTCCGTATCGTAAAACGCGATGAAATCTTCTCTTTTATTTTTTTCTCCCCAAAAGCAGATATATAGAGTTGGAGTTGGAGTCGGGAGGTCTCCAGGGGGCCCATGAGGTAGGGGCGCGCCCCCACCCTCGTGGAAAGGGTGTGGGCCTCCTGGTCTTCATCTTTGGCGAGGATTTTTTATTATTTATTGTAAGATATTCCGTGGAGTTTCAGGTCATTCCGAGAACTTTTGTTTCTGCACATAAAACAATATCATGGCAATTCTTCTGAAAACAGCATTAGTCCGGGTTAGTTTCATTCAAATCATATAAGTTAGAGTCCAAAACAAGGACAAAAGTGTTTGGAAAAGTAGATACGACAGAGACGTATCAGTGCGCCCCAAGGGGTCTAACGCGCCCTGGGCCCTCGTGGCCACCCCATAAGGTGGTTGGTGCCCTTCTTTCGTCGCAAGAAAGCCAATATCCGTAGATAAATCATGTTAAAATTTCAGCTCAATCGGAGTTACGGATCTCCGGGAATATAAGAAATAGTGAAAGGCCAGAATCTGGAACGCAGAAATAGAGAGAGAGAGAGAGAGAGAGAGAGAGAGAGAGAGAGGGAGAGAGAGAGAGAGAGATCCAATCTAGGAGGGGCTCTCGCCCCTCCGCCGCCATGGAGGCCATGGACCAGAGGGTAAACCCTTCTCCCATCTAGGGAGAAGGTCAAGGAAGAAGAAGAAGAAGAAGAACGGGGCTTTGTCCCCCTCTCTCCTGGTGGCGCCGGAACGTAGACGGAGCCATTATCATGTGACGGCGATCTACACCAACACCTCCGTCATCTTCACCAACGTCTTCATCACCTTCCCCCATCTATTTACAGCAGTCCACTCTCCCGCAACCCGCTGTACCCTCTACTTGAACATGGTGCTTTATTCTTCATATTATTATCCAATGATGTGTTGCCATCCTATGATGTCTGAGTAGATTTTCATTGTCCTATCGATAATTGGTGAATTGCTATGATTGGTTTAATTTGCTTGTGGTTATGTTGCTGTCCTTTGGTGCCCATCATACGAGCGCACGCATGGATCACACCATAGGGTTAGTTGTATGTTGATAGGACTATGTATTGGAGGGCAAGAGTGACATTTACCTTAATGAACGTTAGTAGTTGCAGATGCTTTCTAATAGTTCCAATAATAAGTGCATAGAATTCCAAGTCAGGGATGACAAGCTAGCAGTGGCCTCTCCCACATAAAACTTGCTATCGGTCTAGTAACGTAGTCAATTGCTTAGGGACAATTTCACAACTCCTACCACCACTTTTCCACACTCACTATACTAACTTTATTGCTTCTTTACCTAAAACAGCCCCTAGTTTTTAATTACGCGCTCTTTATATTCTTGCAAGCCTATCCTATTACACCTACAAAGTACTTCTAGTTTTATACATGTTCTAGGTAAAGCAAACGTCAAGTGTGCGTAGAGTTGTATCAGTGGTCGATTAAACTTGAGGGAATATTTGTTCTACCTTTAGCTCCTCGTTGGGTTCGACACTCTTACTTATCAAAAGAGGCTACCATTGATCCCCTATACTTGTGGGTTATCAAGACCTTTATCTGGCGCCGTTGCCGGGGAGTTATAGCGTGGGTTGAATATTCTCCTGTGTGCTTGTTTGCTTTATCACTATGTAGTTTTTATTTTGTGTTCTTGTTTTCAATCTTTAGTTATGGGTAGGAAACACAAAATACCAAAACAATTAGTTGTACCTACTACACCAATGGTTGAAGAACCACTCAAAATCTATCACACTCCTGAAACTTTTTACTTGGATCATCTTCGATCCTTATGTGCTCGTGCTGAAACCCAAACTAGCTTAGTTGAGGGCAAATCTTTAGATGAGCATGCTTGTTATGTGTGACACCGCTTATCTCAAAAAGGGAAACTTTTACTGGATCAAATTCATCGTTTGCAATGCTATGCTTGGAATTTATGTGAAATATATGATTTTACTTGTTGTTCTGAAGACCCTAAGAAACACCTTCCCTACCAATGTGAGTTTAGTGATAATGAAATCGTATCTTCGTATGCTAAGGGTGTTTATAATTACTATGATGTTCAATAAATTGAAGAATTTGTTGCTTTTAAGGGTTCTTATGAAATTGCTTCTTTGATTGGAAAGTATGATGCTACTCTTTAAAAAATTGAAAATTTTGCCAAACTTAAATATTTTTATGGTAATTATGCTTCTCATGCCTATGTTAAACCATATATTGAGGACTCCTCCGCTGTCCAAGAAGAGACTAATATTTTGTAGGAGTCTATGGAAGAAGGAATTGATGAAACTGTGGGCTCATTGGATGAAAAAGATGACGAGGAGAGCGAAGAACAAAAGGAGGAAGAGCGGATTAGCTACCCGTGCCCACCTTCTAATGAGAGTAACTCTTCAACTCATACATTGTTTATTTTCCCTTCGAATTTACGGAAGGATGAATGCTATGATGATTGTTATGATCCCGTTGATTCTTTTGAAATATCCCTTTTTGATGATGCTTGCTATGCTTGTGGCCAAGAAGCCAATATGAATTATGCTTATGGAGATGAACTTGCTATAGTTCCTTATGTTAAACATGAAATTGTTGCTATTGCACCCACACATGATAGTCCTATTATCTTGTTGAATTCTCCCGACTACACTATATCGGAGAAATTTGCCCTTATTAAGGATTATATTGATGGGTTGCGTTTCACTTCTACACATGATGATTTTGATAGATATAATATGCATGTTCTTGCTGCTCCTACTTGCAATTATTATGAGAGAGGAACTACATCTCCGCCTCTCCATGTTTCCAATATGATAAAATTGCAAGAAATTGTTTATACTATGCATTGGCCTTTACTATGTGTGCATGAATTGTTATTTTATGACATGCCGATGCATAGGAAGAGAGTTAGAATTCGTTGTTGCATGATATATGTTACTTTGTGCTCACTTCTAAATCACAAATCATTGTTAATTAAAATTGGCTTTGATATACCTTCGGATCCGGGTGGATCCATTACTTGAGCACTATATGCCTAGCTTAATGGCTTTAAAGAAAGCGCTGCCAGGGAGACAACCCGGAAGTTTTAGAGATTCATTTATTTCTGTTGCGTGCTTTTATAAAGTTTAATAACAAGAATAATGTGCCAAGATTTGCCTTTAAGATGTTTACATTGCTGGTTGGTTTGTGCGTTGCAAGACAGAAACTTTGGCTGTAGTGCACGATTTTACATTTTTTACTGGAACGTCAAACGGTTCTGAAACTTTTTGAACTTTCTTTATATACAGATTTTTTATTTTTTCTAATTGTTTAAGAATTTTTGGAGTAACAGAAGTATGGTGAATATTCAGATTACTACAGACTGTCCTGTTTTAGACAGATTCTGTTTTTGATGCATAGTTTGCTTGTTTTGATGAAACTATCGATTTCTATCAGTGGATTAAGCCATGGAAAAGTTGTATTATAGTAGCTATAGTGCGAAAACAAAATATGAATTGGTTTGCAACAGTACTTAGAGTAGTGATTTTCTTTATTATACTAATGGATCTTACCGAGCTTTCTGTTGAGTTTTGTGTGGATGAAGTGATCAAAGATCGAGGAGGTCTCAATATGAGGAGAAGGAGGGGGCAAGAGCTCAAGCTTGGGGATTCCCAAGGCATCCCAAGTAAATATTTAAGGATACTCAAGCGTCTAAGCTTCAGGATTCCAAGGAAGGCATCCCATCTGTCTTCAACAAGTATCAGTATGTTTTCGGATTCATTTCGTTCATGTGATATGTGCAAATCTTGGAGCGTCTTTTGCATTTACTTTTCACTTTTCTTTGATGCACCATGCCGGTATGAGATAGTCCATGGTTGATTTATAGAATGCTCTTTGCACTTCACTTATATATTTTGAGTATGGCTTTATAGAATGCTTCATGTGCTTCACTTATATCATTTGAAGTTTGGATTGCCTGTTTCTCTTCACATAGAAAATCGCCAATTGTAGAATTCTATTTTGCTTCACTTATATTTGTTAGAGCGTGGGCATATATTTTGTAGAAAGACTTAAACTCTCTTGCTTCACTTATATCTATTTAGAGAGATGACAGGAATTGGTCATTCACATGGTTACTGATAAAATCCTACATAAAACTCGTAGATCACTGAATATGATATGTTTGATTCATTGCAATAGTTTTGCGATATAAAGGTGGTGATATTAGAGTCGTGGTAGTTGAGTAATTGTGAAATTGAGAAATACTTATGTTGAGGTTTGCAAGTCCCGTAGCATGCACGTATGGTAACCGTTGTGTGACAAATTTGAAGCATGAGGTGTTTCTTTAATTTCCTTCCTTATGAATGGCGGTCGCGGACGAGCGATGGTCTTTTTCCTACCAATCTATCCCCCTAGGAGCATGCGCGTAGTTCTTGGTTTTGATGACTTGTAGATTTTTGCAATAAGTATGTGAGTTCTTTATGACTAATGTTGAGTCCATGGATTATACGCACTCTCACCCTTCCATCATTGCTAGCCTCTTCGGCACCATGCATTGCCCTTTCTCACCTCGAGAGTTGGTGCAAACTTCACCGATGCATCCAAACCCCGTGATATGATACGCTCTATCACACATAAGCCTCCTTATATCTTCCTCAAAACAGCCACCATACATACCTATTATGGCATTTCCATAGCCATTTCGAGATATATTGCCATGCAACTTCCATCATCATCATATACATGACTTGAGCATACATTGTCATATTGCTTTGCATGATCGTAAGATAGCTAGCATGATGTTTTCATGGATTGTCAGTTTTTTGATGTCATTGCTACGCTAGATCATTGCACATCCTGGTACACCGCCGGAGGCATTCATATAGAGTCATACTTTGTTCTAGACATTGAGTTGTAAATAAATAAAAGTGTGATGATCATCATTATTAGAGCATTGCCCCAGTGAGGAAAGGACGATGGAGACTATGATTCCCCCACAAGTCGGGATGAGACTCCGGACTTAAAAAAAGAGGCTAAAGAAGCCCAAATAAAAAAGAGGGCAAAGAAGCCCACCAAAAAACAAAACAAATTGAGAGAAAAAGAGAGAAGGGGTGTCGGTGTCAAAACCGGCGGATCTCGGGTAGGGGGTCCCGAACTGTGCGTCTAAGGCGGATGGTAATAGGAGGCGGGGGACACGATGTTTACCCAGGTTCGGGCCCTCTTGATGGAGGTAATACCCTACGTCCCGCTCGATTGATCTTTATGATATGAGTATTACAAGAGTTGATCTACCACGAGATCATAGAGTCTAAACCCTAGAGGCTAGCCTATGGTATGATTGTTGTTGTCCTACGGACTAAACCCTCCGGTTTATATAGACATCGGAGGGGGCTAGGGCTACACAGAGTCGGTTACAAGGGAGGAGATCTACATATCCGTATTGCCAAGCTTGCCTTCCACGCCAAGGAGAGTCCCATCTGGACACGGGACGAAGTCTTCAATCTTGTATCTTCATAGTCCAACAGTCCGGCCAAAGGATATAGTCCGGCTGTCCGAAGACCCCCTAATCCAGGACTCCCTCAGTAGCCCCTGAACCAGGCTTCAATGACGATGAGTCCGGCGCGCAGATTTGTCTTCGGCATTGCAAGGCGGGTTCTTCCTCTGAATACTCCATAGAAGATTTTGAACACAAGGATAGTGTCCGGCTCTGCAAAACAAGTTCCAGATACCACCACAGAGAGAATAATATTTCCACAAATCTAATCTGCTGACATGTTTAGCAACATGACATCACGTCATGGCCCGATCATTATTCGAACCGTTTTTCTCAACCAGCACTGCACATATTGCGAGGCGGTTCTCTTGACACGTCTTGTCGAAGCAGAGATTGTGTCCCCTTATTACGGGATTCTCATCAATACGGACGTGGGTAACCCAATCGTGCCCGTTGGTATGACTCCTCGATTTTAGGCAAGTCCCAAATGGCCACGAGGAGGACGCTTGATATTCACCCTCTTTATAAAGAGGACAAGGCCTATCCTTTTTTCCTTCTTGTACTCAATCGAATCCTTCCCCCACCTCGAGTTCCAACACCCAACGCTCAGGTCAGGCGCTTCGGACCTTCAACCATGTTCGCATCCAACCTTCAAGGTCGGTGGATGCCTTCCTCTGTCAAAGAGGAAGACATCAATAAGCTAAGAGAGGCCTGGTATTTGACCGGCGAAATCTGGCACAGGCTGCCTGCTCGAGGGCAGGTCATTCCCACTCCCGAACCCGGCGAGAGCGTTGTATTCATCTCTCACTTCCTCCGAGGGCTAGGCCTCATTCTGGATCCCTTTGTTAGGGGGCTCATGTTTTATTATGGGCTGGATTTCCATGACCTGGCCCCGGATTCCCTCCTTCACATCTCGTCGTTCATCGTCGTATGTGAGGCCTTCCTCCGCATTACCCCACACTTCGGCCTGTGGCTCAAGACTTTCAATGTGAAGCCGAAGATGATCGAGGGGCGACACGCAGAATGCGGAGGTGCCGTAATAAGCAAAAGCTCTGATGTTCCATTGCTAGAGGGATCCTTCCCGAGGTGTCCAGTTTATGGCAACGGGAGTGGTTTTATATCACAGCTCCCTGGAGTACCAAGTGGGTAGCCGCCCTGCCTTTCGCTCGGGCGCCCCACCACAACTGGCATCATGGATCAACAAGGGGCTGGACTAGGGGCCAGTAAATGATGTGCCGATATTGCAGAGTCGCATCTAAGATCTCCTCGAGAGAGATGTTAGCTTGGTCACGGTAATGCAAGTTATGCTAGTTCGTCGGGTCCCGCCTTGCAAACATCGACCCCTCTGTATGTGGGAATTCAACCCGGAGGGACCGCGAACTATTCAGCACTTCCTTGGCATGACGCTCGAAGAGATGTACAAATTGTTCTTCGGACAACAAATAAAGTGTCCGGACACCACCGCAGATGTGGGTCTGAGCTGTAATCACCCAGATACCCAAGTAAGTAATCCCGTGGCTGAACACGCTGCCTTTTTATTTATCACGACATCATTCTGAAAAGTCGCTCTTTGACCAGGACTGGGTAACAAAGGCGAAGATGATAAGGTGTTCGGCCCACCTTCCCGAAGGCTCAGCAAATCCAGTACTAGCCAGAATGCTCGAGCCGGCGCCTTATCAGGCGCCCTCAGGGGAAGATAAAGGGGGGAATAAAGAGGCTGAAAGCAGGCCTCACTCATTATTCGTCCAAACCGGGGGAATTAGCGCCTCCGCGAAGGAGGATAACTAGGGAGAAGAATCTGAAATTCCCTCTCCCAAGGAAGGAAGAGGACCACCTCTGAAGACCCAGAAACAAAGGTTTCCAAACGGGGGAAGAAATCTTCGCCAGAGGGTCCTGCCTCGAAGGGTACTCTTGCCGCACATCGCCCGCAACAGGATCAGCCCTCTACCGAGCTGTAAGTAAACAAAAAGTACTTACTAGTAAAAATATCCTACATTACTTCTGAAGACAATAACCGAAGCATATATCTTGTAGTTCGGATCGTATCCCTTCTCGACAGAGTTCGTCTTCGGGGGATCTTCTTCCGGAGATGATGGAGAGCGAAACACCTCCCCCTGCCACCCCGCCTTATGAGGCGGGCGACCCTGAAGTGTCATCGCGGAGGGTTTCTCCAGATCCGCCAAGGCCAGAGGGTAATCCTTTGGCCACCCAAAGTCCTCAGTATTCGGCTCCTAAAGAGAGCAACAAAAAGAGTCTGAAACCGTCCGGTGTGTGATCGGGCGCACTGAAGGATCTTCTGGAGCAAGCACCATCTCAGAAGCGCATCGTACACTAATGGTTACGGTGATTGAGAGGATTTCATCCGCCGAAAGCGGGTTGCATGAAGCTTTTATGAGTCTGCTGCAAGGCTTGAGGTACGTGAAATAGTGTATGTTTTTGACAGTACCACACACGTTAGGTGTGCCCTATGCAGATAGTAGTCCATGAGACTCTGGTTGCCGTCGAGAACGGCGGCAATCAGAGGATCATAGTCCCAGGTAATAATCAGGTCGCCTTCATGTGTAGGTGGATGAAGGTCTGGTGGCTAACCGGACTGATGAGTTTGCCGAGCTGAAGCGGCAATTTGATGCGGCAGATGCCGACATCGTGCTTGTCAACAAGCGGCTCGACGAGGCACAGGGTATGTGATTTCTTCGGTGATCAACACATAGTAAGAGGAGCATGATGCCAGTATCTTTAATATGTTGTGATTGCAGATGGAGCAGCCATCGTGGAGACCCTTCGGGCGGAACTTGCCCGAGCCAAGGAACAAGCCAGGAATAGTGATGTGTCCGATCTAAAGGCGGTCGAAGAGCTGAGGGCCGAACAGGTTGTGCATTGCCAAAGGAAGGAAAAAATAGCCAAGATGGCCGTTGAGTTCAAAGATGCCGCCGACCGTTACCAGCTTCTTCAAAAAGGAAGCCGAGCGAAGGCGACGGACCTGGAGAAGGCCATGGTAGCAGCCAAGGAAGCCCGCTCCAAAATCAGAGCGGCGAAGGAGGAGATGTGTCAAGCTGGAGATATCGCGGCTGGGAAGCCCTTTTTGTTGCGGATGAAGTTCGGGGATCCGAAGTATGCCCCTCTTGATCAACTATGGAGTTCTGCAGACGCATACGTGGATTTGGCAGCAAGTGTTGCTGATGCGGCCGAGTACTTCAAGGATAAAAAAGATCGTGAAGTGGAAAAGCTGTTCTGGTCATAGTTCAATGTTCCAGTGCGTCCGCTGCTGTTGAATGAGCGAATGGCCGAGTGGGCCAAGCTCCATAGGTTGTCCGGGCTTGCTATGAGGTCTGTTGTGGATCATCTGTGGCTGGAAGGGCCAAGGCCGAATAGTTATTTTAGTTTAGTGCAATAGTTCCTTGGTGCTATGCCGCACATCGACGCTATGAAGAGGTCGGCGTGCATAAAGGGTGCGCGTATGGCACTTGCCCGTGTCAAGACATACTGGGAAGAGATGGAGGCCACCGCTATTGCAACCCAAAGTTTGGCCGTAGGCCGAGTATCTGCCGAGCACTACTTTGAAGAAGTCTTTGAAGGCGCTTGTTCAATAGAGGCTCAGTGCTCGAAGAATATTATGTTCTAGTGACATGTATTCCCATTGTAAAAACAATGTTTTATTGAATTATAAAGGCTGTGTTTATACTTTTGCCTGAAAGTACTATGATGCCTCCTGTGCGGCCGTTTATGTATATATGTATATAACCTGAAAGTTTGCAGTCGTCGGCTTCATCCCCCACGCATATAATGCAGGGCTGTTCACAAAAAACGTGTATTCACACTTGATCCAACATCTTGGTCCATTAAGGAGGTGGTAGCGTAGCGAACGAGGCAATCAGACTATATTGCTTTAACACTTTCACTTAGCCATAGGAGTTTGACGGTGGAACTACTATATAGCCCCTGGTACCTCCGCGCTCACCCGAGTACGGTGCGCGTACGTACATGACCGGGAAACGGCCCTTCGTTAATGCGGAGGAATCCCGAAGATTCCGCTAAGTCATCGAGCGGTTGACCTATCTCACGCTTTATCATGAAAGTCATTTTTCGGCTTTCTCTACTGAGGTGCTCATCCGGATGAACCAGGGCACAATCGCGGTAGTTCTCTCGGTGCCGCCTTAGCCGATAGAGCGGAACATAAGGTAGCAAAACATGGGAGCCGGGAAAACCCAACATTTGACCAAAGACATGATTCGGAGCTGATGCATATAAGGCCAAACTCATGATGCCGAACACTCCCTAAGGTATTCAGTCCTTATAACATATGCCGGGCTGAACAATGCCCTTAATAATAAACCCCGAGTGTCCAGGTACGTGCAATATTCCAACGTGGCAAAATGCCAATAACGTCAGCATCCTTCTCGGTTGTATTGAGTATCCGGAGGATGTGAACAACAAGAGACAGCAAAAAAGGTTTACGCAGGGTCTTAATCTAAAAATAAACCTTTGAGCGGGTCCCTCCTGCACGTTTGCGCCCGTGTCTCTGTTGTGCTGTGTCCTGGATGGGTGCCGCACGATTGTCATCTGTAAAAGAGACGGCCTTAGGTGAAAGTTGTCGTGCCAAAAAATTGGCTATTCTCGATAAACCATTAAAATTCAAGATAAGTAGAGTTGAGCCGAACTAGCCCTGATTACACGCGGGAAGCCCCTTGTACCGTTTATGAAGGTTCAACCATCAAACCAATCTCAGGTATATCTAGTGATGCATCGGACTCGTCGAACCGTGTCTGTGGTCTTGACGACCTGTCATTTATTCTGGTTGGTGAGGCCGTCTAGTGCTCGGTTGTTAAAGCCGCCGCACGTTCTTTCGCGTGTAGAGAACGCTCAATATCTCCACTAAATGTGATGGTGCCACATGGACCAGGCATCTTAAGCTTAAGAGAAGCGTAATGTGGTACCGCATTAAAACGAGTGAAAGCTGTTCTTCCGAGTAGTGCTTGATAGCCGCTTCGGAATGGAGCAATGTCAAAGTCTAACTTCTCACTTTGGTAGTTTCTGGGTGAACCGAATACAACCTCTAGTATTAGAGAGCCCGTGGAGCGGGCCTCTGGGCCTGGTATTACTCCCTTGAAGGTAGTATTACTGTGGCTGATTTTTGTCGGGTCTATCCCCATTTTATGGACTGTGTCCTGATATATCAGATTTAGGCCACTGCCGCCGTCCATTAGGATTCGTGTGAGATGGTATCCGTTTATTATTGGGTCTAACACCAAGGTAGCTAATCCTTCACGCCGAATGCTTGTCGGGTGATCCCTGCAATAAAAAGTGATCGGGCAGGCCAACCAAGGTTTGAACTTAGGGATGACGAGCTCTACGGCGCGTATGTCTCGAAGTGCATGTTTGCTTCTCCTCTTCATCACGTGGATCATGTTTACTGTTTTAACCTCTGGTGGGAATTTTTTCTGTTCTCCAGTGCTTTGCTGGCGAGGTTCGTCCTCGTCTTCGCTTGGTGTCTCCCTCCCCTTGTGTTCGGCGTTTAGCTTACCGGTCTGCTTAAATACCTAGCATTCTCTGTGGGTGTGATTTGCAGGTTTATCGGGGTGCCATGAATCTGACATAGTTTGTCTAGAATCTTGTTTAGGCTGGACGGTCCATCTCTGCTGCCTTTGAAAGGCTTTTTCCGCTGACCTGGTCGAGAGCCCCTGAATCCGGTGTTTACCGCCGTATTATCTGGGCTGTCTTCTTTATTTCGACGATTGATTTTACTACGTCGTGGTTTTCCATTGCCATCCCTGACTTCGGATGTGCTTGGGTCACTGGTGCTACTGTGGGCTAACCAGCTATCTTCGCCCGTGCAAAAGCGGGTCATGAGGCTTGTGAGGGCTGCCATTGTTCTCGGTTTTTCATGACCGAGGTGTCTGGCGAGCCATTCGTCTCGGATGCTGTGCTTGAAAGCTACTAAGGCTTCGGCGTCCGGACAGTCGACGATTTGGTACTTCTTAGTGAGAAACCTGTTCCAAAGCTTTCGGGCTGACTCTCCGGGCTATTGAATTATATGACTTAAATCGTCTACATCCGGAGGTCGGACATAGGTCCCTTGACAATTAGCCCGAAAAGCATCCTCGAGCTCCTCCCAACTTCCAATTGAGTTTTTGGGGAGGCTTTTCAGCTAGTGCCGAGCTGGTCCTTTAAGCTTGAGGGGCAAGTACTTGATGGTGTGGAGATCGTCTCCGCGAGCCATATGGATATGGAGGATAAAGTCCTCAATCCAGACCCCAGGGTCTGTGGTCCCGTTGTACACCTCTATGTTCACTGGTTTGAATCCTTCTGGAAATTCGTGGTCCAGCACCTGTATTTGGAAGTATCATGGCGTTCGGATGGTTGTAGTATTCGGTTTTGATTTTGTGCCGGAGCGCGCTTCCTAGATCCATAGATGGATCTGGTCATTCTAGATTTTGGGCGCAAGTCCTCATGTATATTGTGTGTTGACTTACGTGCGGCCTTGTTAGCCGCTCTATCGTGGCCACAAGGTGGTCGATCCGGCCGGTTGGCCGTTTTATTTTTCGGCTGTGTGGGCTCTAAGGCCTCATCATCGAATTCAGGTAATAGCTTGCGCTTTGGATAGCTCTTTGTGTGGTAACTGTCACCATACTTTTCTTCGTTGTCGAGCACTTTGTTCCACCTGCTGTTGAGCGTATTTTGTGCGGCCTTAAGCCTTTGCTTCTGCTTCTTCAGACTCCTCGCTGTGGCAATAAGCCTGCTGCGGAGGTTCTCTTGTTCCAAGTGCCTTTCCGGGATGATGTGTGCATCTTCATCCGGACTGTTTTCCTCCCCAGAGGGAGGTTGATGAGGTTTATCCGTGGCGTCGCCGTGTTCGGACATCGGATCCGTACTATGTTCGTCGTTTGCAGTTTCATCGTGCTCTGCCGCCGGGTCAATGTGGTCGTTGTTTCCTCTGGAGTCGACTGGGGTGTTATTTTCTCTTGCGCTATTATCGCTGTTTTTGCTGAGGCGGGATTTGGGGCGGCGCCTATGCCGACGCTTTGTTTGCTTCTTGGAGGGGTCATCCTCCGCTGTCTTGTCACCATTGCCTTCTTAGGTGTATCCACCATGTATATGTCATGTGATGAAGTGGCTGTCCAGCGCTCTGTGGGCACTGGTTCCCGCTCCTCTCCTGCATCGTCGTCCATGCCGTCGATGTCTTCGGAGTCGAAATCGAGCATGTCGGTTAAATCGTCGATAGTGGCTACTAAGTGGGTGGTGGGTGGGCAACGAATTTCTTCGTCGTCCGCATCCCCTTCTAGCCGGACATAGTTCGGCTAGGGTTCTCCTGACAAGGAGAGAGACCTTAATGAATTTAGCACATCGTCGAAAGGCGAGTGCTGAAAGATATCCGCGGAGGTAAACTCCATGATCGGTGCCCAATTAGATTCGATAGGCACAGACCTAGGCGGCTCAGAGCCTATGGCCGGGGACGAATCCAATAGTTCGGCAACACGGCTCTCACAAGGGGTGAAGTCAGTATTCGGCTCTATCCCACTGAGAGTGCAGCCTCCATGGCGGGGTCTATACACCCGTCCTCGGATGGCACACTTTGCTCCGGATTGAGGGCCGGAGTAGTTGCAGATGCGATCTCCCGAACACTGTCTGACGATAGAGTTATGTTATGCTCGTCGTGATTGTGTGGCGCACCTGACATGGGCTCGAATCTGTCAAAGATCAAGTCTCCACGGATGTCGGTGGTGTAGTTTAAGTTTCCGAACCTGACCTGATGGCCAGGGGCGTAGCTCTCGATCTACTCCAGATGGCCAAGCGAGTTGCCCGCAGCGCGAAGCCGCCGAATACAAAGATCTATCCGGGGAGGAAAACCGAAGGAAATATGCCCTAGAGGCAATAATAAAGTTATTATCTATTTCCTTATATCATGGTAAATGTTTATTATTCATGCTAGAATTGTATTAACCGGAAACATAATACATGTGTGAATACATAGACAAACAATATGTCACTAGTATGCCTCTACTTGACTAGCTCGTTGAATCAAATATGGTTAAGTTTCCTAGCCATAGACATGAGTTGTCATTTGATTAACGGGGTCACATCATTAGAGAATGATGTGATTGACTTGACCCATTCCGTTAGCATAGCACTTGATCGTTTAGTTTGTTGCTATTGCTTTCTTCATGACTTATACATGTTCCTATGACTATGAGATTATGCAACTCCCGTTTATTGGAGGAACAATTTGTGTGCTACCAAACGTCACAACGTAACTGGGTGATTATAAAGGTGCTCTACAGGTGTCTCCGAAGGTACTTGTTGGGTTGGCATATTTTGAGATTAGGATTTGTCACTCTGATTGTCGGAGAGGTATCTCTGGGCCCACTCGGTAATGCACATCACTATAAGCCTTGCACGCATTGCAACTAATGAGTTAGTTGCGGGATGATGTGTTACAGAACGAGTAAAGAGACTTGCCGGTAACAAGATTGAACTAGGTATTGAGATACCGACGATCGAATCTCGGGCAAGTAACATACCGATGACAAAGGGAACAACGTATGTTGTTATGCGGTTTGACCGATAAAGACCTTCGTAGAATATGTAGGAGCCAATATGAGCATCCAGGTTCCGCTATTGGTTATTGACCGGAGACATGTCTCGGTCATGTCTACATAGTTCTCAAACCCGTAGGGTCCGCACGCTTAAAGTTCGATGACAGTTATATTATGAGTTTATGAGTTTTGATGTACCAAAGGAGTTCGGAGTCCCGGATGAGACCGGGGACATGACGAGGAGTCTCGAAATGGTCTAGACGTAAAGATCGATATATTGGACGACTATATTCGAACATCAAAAAGGTTCCGAGTGATTTGGGTATTTTTGGGAGTACCGGGGAGTTACGGGAATTCGTATTGGGCCTTAATGGGCCATACGGGAAAGGAGAGAAAGGCCTCAAAGGGTGGCCGCACCCCTCCCCATGGGCTGGTCCGAATTGGACTAGGGAGGGGGGCGCCCCCTTCCTTCCTTCTCCTTTTCCCTTCCCTTTCCTTCCGTCCTACTCCTACTACTTGGAAGGGCTCCTAGTTCTACTAGGAAAGGGGGAATCCTACTCCCGGTGGGAGTAGGACTCCCCTAGGGTGCACCATAAAGAGGGCCGGCCCTCCCCCTCCTCCACTCCTTTATATACGGGGGCAGGGGCACCCCAAAGACACAACAATTGATCTCGTGATCTCTTAGCCATGTGCGGTGCCCCTCTCCACCATAATCCACCTTGGTCATATCGTAGCGGTGCTTAGGCGAAGCCCTGCGTCGGTAGAACATCATCATCGTCACCATGCCGTCGTGCTAAGGGAACTCTCCCTCAAAGCTCGGCTGGATCGGAGTTTGAGGGATGTCATCGAGTTGAACGTGTGCAGAACTCGGAGGTGCCATGCGTTCGGTACTTGATCGGTCGGATCGTGAAGACGTACCACTACATCAACCGCGTTGTGCTAACGCTTCCGCTTTCGGTCTACGAGGGTACATGGACAACACTCTCCCCTCTTGTTGCTATGCATCACCATGATCTTGCGTGTGTGTAGGAAATTTTTGAAATTACTACGTTCCCCAACAGTGGCATCCGAGCCAGGTTTTATGTGTAGATGTCATATGCACGAGTAGAACACAAGTGAGTTGTGGGCGATATAAGTCATACTGCTTACCAGCATGTCAGATGAAGCGGCCCGGACCGACATTACGCCTACGCTTACGCGAGACTGGTTTTACCGCCGTGCTATGCACACAGGTGACTAGCGGGTGTCAGTTTCTCCAACTTTAGTTGAACCAAATGTGGCTACGCCCGGTCCTTGCGAAGGTTAAAATAGCATCAACTTGACAAACTATCATTGTGGTTTTGATGTGTAGGTAAGAACGGTTCTTACTAAGCCCATAGCAGCCACGTAAAACTTGCAACGACAAAGTAGAGGACGTCTAACTTGTTTTTGCAGGGCATGTTGTGATGTGATATGGTCAAGACATGATGAGATATAAGTTGTTGTATAAGATGATCATGTTTTGTTGAAGTTATCGGCAACTGGCAGAAGCCTTATGGTTGTCTCTTTATTGCATAAGATGCAAGTGCCAAATAATTGCTTTACTTTATCGCTATTCGATAGCAATAGTTGGCGAGACGACCGTGTGACGACACATTGATATAGATCAAGGTGATGGAGATCATGGTGTCATGCCGGTGACGATGGAAATCATGACGATGTTTTGGAGATGGAGATCAAAGGCACAAGATAATGATGGCCATATCATGTCACATATTTTTGCATGTGATGTTTATCTTTTATGCATCTTATCTTGCTTTAATTGACGGTAGCATTGTAAGATGATCTCTCACTAAATTTCAAGATAAAAGTGTTCTCCCTGAGTATGCACCATTGCTAAAGTTCGTCGTGCCCAGACACCACGTGATGATCGGGTGTGTGCACACGCTGAATACTCGGGTTAAACTTGACGAGCCTAGCATATGCAGATATGGCCTCGGAACACTGAGACCGAAAGGTCGAGCGTGAATCATATAGTAGATATGATCAACATAATGATGTTCACCATTGAAAGCTACTCCATTTCACGTGATGATTGGTTATGGTTTAGTTGATTTGGATCACGTGATCACTTAGATGATTAGAGGGATGTCTATCTAAGTGGAAGTTCTTAAGTAATATGATTAATTGAACTTTAATTTATCATGAACTTAGTCCTGGTAGTATTAGCATATCTATGTTGTAGATCAATAGCTCGCGATGTTGCTCCCCATTTAATTTTTATATGTTCCTAGAGAAAACTAAGTTGAAAAATGTTAGTAGCAATGATGCGGATTTGATCCGCGATCTGAGGTTTATCCTCATTGCTGCACAGAAGAATTATGTCCTTAATGCACCGCTAGGTGACAGACCTATTGCAGGAGTAGATGCAGACGTTATGAACTTTTGGCTAGCTCAATATGATAACTACTTGATAGTTTAGTGCACCATGCTTAACGGCTTAGAATCGGGACTTCAAAGACGTTTTGAATGTCATGGACCATATGAGATGTTCCAGGAGTTGAAGTTAATACTTCAAGCAAATACCCGAGTTGAGAGATATGAAGTCTCCAACAAGTTCTATAGCTCAAAAGATGGAGGAGAATAGCTCAAGCAGTGAGCATGTGCTAAGATTGTCTGGGTACTACAATCTCTTCAATCAAGTGGGAGTTAATCTTCCAGATAAGATAGTGATTGACATAATTCTCTAGTCACCATCACCAAGTTAGTAGAACTTTGTGATGAACTATGATATGCAAGGGATAACGGAAACGATTCCCAAGCTCTTCGTGATGCTAAAATCGACGAAGGTAGAAATCAAGAAAAGCATCAAGTGTTGATGGTAAACAAAACCACTAGTTTCAAGAAAAAGGACAAAGGGAAGAAAGGGGAACTTCAAGAAGAATGGAAAGCAAGTTATTGCTCAAGTGAAAAACCCAAGTCTGGACCTAAGCCTGAAACTGAGTGCTTCTACTGCAAAGGGACTGGTCACTGGAAGTGGAACTACCCCAAGTAATTGGCGGATAAGAAGGATGGCAAAGTGAACATAGGTATATTTGATATACATGTTATTGATGTGTACTTTACTAGTGTTTATAGCAACCCCTCAGTATTTGATACTAGTTCAGTTGCTAAGAATAGTAACTCAAAACAGGAGTTGCAGAATGAACAGAGACTAGTTAAGGGTGAACTGACGATGTGTATTGGAAATGGTTCGAAGATTGATATGATCATCATCGCACACTCCCTATATTTTCGGGATTAGTGTTAAATCTAAAATAAATGTTATTTAGTGTTTGCGTTGAGCATGAATATGATTGGATCATGTTTATTGCAATACGGTTATTCATGTAAGTTAGAGAATACTTGTTGTTCTATTTACATGAATAAAACCTTCTATGGTCATACACCCAATGAAAATGGTTTATTGGATCTCGATCGTGGTGATACACATTTTCATAATATTGAAGCCAAAAGATGCAAAGTTAATAATGATAGTGCAACTTATTTGTGGCAATGCCGTTTAGGTCATATTGGTGTAAAGCGCATGAAGAAAATCCATGCTGATGGGCTTTTGGAATCACTTGATTATGAATCAGTTGATACTTGCGAACCATGCCTCATGGGCAAGATGACTAAGACTCTGTTC
Source organism: Triticum aestivum (assembly GCF_018294505.1). Lineage (NCBI taxonomy): Eukaryota > Viridiplantae > Streptophyta > Magnoliopsida > Poales > Poaceae > Triticum > Triticum aestivum. The sequence continues at coordinate 582,249,649 of NC_057812.1, forward strand.
TCCGGAACAATGGAGCGGGCAACTAACATATTGGAAATAATATATACTGATGTATGCAGTCCGATGAGTGTTGAGGCTCGCGGCGGGTATCGTTATTTTCTGACCTTCACAGATGATTTGAGTAGATATGGGTTATCTACTTGATGAAACAAAAGTCTGAAACATTTGAAAAGTTCAAAGAAATTCAGAGTGAAGTGGAAAATCATCGTGACAAGAAAATAAAGTTTCTACGATCTGATCGCAGAGACAAATATTTGAGTTACGAGTTTGGTCTTCAATTAAAACAATGTGGAATAGTTTCACAAAATCATGCCACCTGGAACACCACAGCATAATGGTGTGTCCGAATGTCATAACCGTACTATTATTGGATATAGTGCAATCTATGATGTTTCTTACCGATTAATCACTATAGTTTTGGGGTTATGCATTAGAGACAGTTGCATTCACATTAAAAAAGGGCACCATCTAAATCCGTTGAGGCGACACCGTATGAACTATGGTTTGGTGAGAACCCTAAGCTGTCGTTGCTTAAAGTTTGGGACTGCGATGCTTATGTGAAAAAGTTTCAACATGATAAGCTCGAACCCAAATCGGAGAAGTAAATCTTCATAGGATACCCAAAAGAAACTGTTGGGTACACCTTCTATCACAGATCCGAAGGCAAGATATTCATTGCTGAGAATGGATCCTTTCTAGAAAAGGAGTTTCTCTCCAAAGAAGTGAGTGGGAGGAAAGTAGTACTTGATGAGGTAACTGTACCTGCTCCCTTATTGGAAAGTAGTTCATCACAGAAATCTATTTCTGTGACTACTACACCAATTAGTGAGGAAGCTAATGATGATGATCATGTAACTTCAGATCAAGTTACTGCCGAACCTCATAGGTAAACCAGAGTGAGATCTGCACCAGAGTGGTACGGTAATCCTGTTCTGGATGTCATGTTACTTAACCATGATGAACCTATGAACTATGAGGAAGCAATGATGAGCCTAGATTCCGCGAAATGGCTTGAGGCCATGAAATCTGAGATGAGATCCATGTATGAGAACAAAGTATGGACTTTGATTGACTTGCCCAATGATCGGAGAGCCATTGAGATTAAATGGATCTTCAAGAGGAAGACGGACGATGATAGTAGTGTTACTATCTACAAAGCTAGAATTGTCGCAAAAGGTTTTTGACAAGTTCAAGGTATTGACTACGATGAGAGTTTCTCACTCGTATCCATGCTTAAGTCTGTCCGAATCATGTTAGAAATTGCCGCATTTTATGAAATCTGGCAAATGGATAAGCAAAACTGCTTTCCTTAATGGATTTATTAAAGAAGAGTTGTATATGATGCAACCAGAAGGTTTTGTCAATCCTAAAGGTGCTAAGAAAATATGCAAGCTCCAACGATCCATCTATGGACTGGTGCAAGCATCTCGGAGTTGGAATATACACTTTGATAAGTTGATCAAAGCATATAGTTTTATACAGACTTGCGGTGAAGCCTGTATTTACAAGAAAGTGAGTGGGAGCACTACAACATTTCTGATAAGTATATGTGAATGACATATTGTTGATCGAAGATAATGTAGAATTATTCTGCAAAGCATAAAGGAGTGTTTGAAAGGAGTTTTTCAAAGAAAGACCTCCACGAAGTTGCTTACATATTGAGCATCAAGATCTATAGAGATAGATCAAGACGCTTGATAAGTTTTTCAATGAGTACATACCTTGACAAGATTTTGAAGTAGTTCAAAATGGAACAGTCAAAGAAGGAGTTCTTGCCTGTGTTACAAAGTGTGAAGTTGAGTAAGACTCAAAACCCGACCACAGCAGAAAATAGAGAGAGAATGAAAGTCATTCCCTATGCCTCAGCCATAAGTTCTATAAAGTATGTCATGCTGTGTACCAGACCTATTGCTTACCCTGCCCTGAGTTTGGCAAGGGAGTACAATAGTGATCTAGGAGTAGATCACTGGACATTGGTCAAAATTATCCTTAGTGGAATAAGGATATGTTTCTCGATTATGGAGGTGACAAAAGGTTCGTCGTAAAGGGTTACGTCGATGCAAGTTTTGACACTAATCCAGATGACTCAAAGTCTCAATCTGGATACATATTGAAAGTGGGAGCAATTAGCTAGAGTAGCTCTGTGCAGAACATTGTTGACATAGAAATTTGCAAAATACATACAGATCTGAATGTGGCAGACCCGTTGACTAAACTTCCCTTACAAGAAAAACATGATCACACCTTAGTACTCTTTGGGTATTAATCACATAGCGATGTGAACTAGATTATTGACTCTAGTAAACCCTTTGGGTGTTGGTCACATGACGATGTGAACTATGGGTGTTAATCACACGGTGATCTGAACTATTGATGTTAAATCACATGGCGATGTGAACTAGATTATTGACTCTAGTGCAAGTGGGAGACTGAAGGAAATATGCCCTAGAGGCCATAATAAAGTTATTATTTATTTCCTTATATCATGGTAAATGTTTATTATTCATGCTACAATTGTATTAACCAGAGACATAATACATGTGTGAATACATAGACAAACAGTATGTCACTAGTATGCCTCTTCAAAGAAGCAGCGTGAGGGCCTACTGAAGAAGGCGAAGGAGTTGGCCATCATGTGCAACGCCAAGGCATGTGTGCTAGTATATGGCGAGGGCGAGGCGGTACCACAGGTGTTCCCGTCCCCCACTAAGGCGGTGCCTATCCTGAAACGCTATAAGAATATGACGGAGGGGAACTTCAAGAATATGGTGAATCATGCAAGCTTTCTCAACCAACATTTTGACAAGCTCCAGGCCGGGCTACAAGCTCCAAGGCGTCTGTGAAGACAACGAGACCAAAATCCTCTTGCACAAGGCCATGCTTAGAAAGCAACCTCTCGAACCTTGATGGCCTCAACATCGAGGATCTCACCAATGTTGGCCAAAAGCTAGAGGTGATCCTCCAGAGCATAGGGGAAAGCATCACAAAAATTAGTGGCCAACCACCTGTCTTCCAGCCCCAGGAGCCATACGTCACCAACACCAAGGACACGGGGTCTCCAGCAATGTATCATGCACCACCGCCAGCTCCATACGTCACCAACTACATGCACATGGAGTCTCCGTTGACTTATCAGGCACCACCACTAGCTCCATACATCACTCACAACATGGACTTGGGGTCTTCGATGATGTATTCAACAGCATCACCAGCTCCCTATGTCACTAGTGGCATGGACATGGGGCCTCCCACGATGTTTAAGGCTCCGACACAGCAACAAGAGGATTCACTTGACATGATGAGGTATGGAGGAGACCTCAAGGCCCTGGTCTATAGTGGCTACAATTCTAGTGGCCGTAATGACACCAGCACAAGCACCGTCTTCCCTAGCGGTGATATTCACCCAAAGAGGTCGTTTGAGGTGGGGTTCAGTTGGCAGTTCGGTGGCGCTGATCCTGAAGCGTCTTCTTCAAGTCCTTTCCTCCCAATGTAAGCAAGGAGAGGATACATGTAATCCCATTAATAATAAGAGACATGTAATCTTGGTTCTACTCTTTGAGCGCAAGCATATTTCATTTAGTCATTGCAATTGTTATTATGGATCTCTTCAATGGTCTGTTTGTTTGATCTTCGTGATTTAGCCGGTTCCAACTTATATGTTGCACCTACTCTTTGTGTAAACATGCATAATTTTTCTGACATACCTTTTTTATGATAGTTTGTGTTGACCCTTGACGTCGCATCAAGTGATACAACCATGAAGAGTTCACTCCTGGTTTCTGCATAGCTAGATGCGCACAACCTATAGAAATCTACCATAGTTCTAGGAAAGTGAAAGCACATCACATTGTTTGACTCAAAAATAAGAAAAACTTCAAGAAATGGAGGACCGAAACAATGACTACACCTTCATCCATGTTAGGTAAAGAACTCCTTAAAAATCACCTCTTCTATTATGACATGACTAAGAGGTTCTATATCAAAAACACGTAGGTATTGGATGCCAAGTGGGGGCATTTCCCAACCACGAGTCCTCCCAAAACCTAACATGTGAGTAATCCTTGACAGTGATAGTTTCGGACTAGAGAATAAGTCATCTTCGCTTCACAAAAACAACCAAAAAGTGGGAGTCCTCAGGTTTCCTCTAGACCTAGGATAGAATCTTAGAGCCCATCTATATAGTACTAAATATATCATGACATACCTCATCCTTGCACTACAAGAAATATGTCAACTTGTGACCTTGACTATTGGTCACTGAATGGTCATTATTTTCCATTCGTGACCTTTTTGTGACCAAAAACAGATGGTCAAAAGCTGGCGGTCGTAAACTGAAATTAACGACCTTCTCTGTGCGAAGGTCGTAGATGTTTATGACCAAAATATTCCTACTGTTTTGTTTTGGTCACTAGCAGCCTCCCCAGGCCACATAGGCATCTGACGTGGCAATCTGATGTGGCACAAGAATCAGCCCGGTCCAATTCGGTGTTTATATGGGCCAAGCCCATTAATTCAGCCCATTTATATTTTTTCCCTATGAATTTTTTGTCAGCTTCATGGACCAAGCCCAACATTGCAGCCTTTTTATTTTTGGGCCATGGCCTTTTAGTCTAATGATTTTCTATTTTCAACTATTATATATTCAAGCCGGTCCCACTAGTCATATGGGTCCAACCTGTCATGTTCATCTCTCAAATTGGTCCCACATGTTAGAAATGCACAAATTTGACAAATTGTTTTCATAAGTGGCCTCACTGGACAAGTTTCCATTCCACAAGTTCTCAAATCACATACATAATCAATATTTCAAATAGAACAAAGAACGCATAAAATTCATCAAATATACCACTAAATAAATCTATTACAATCTTTACAACACATATATGCTACAATGAGTTGGACTTCACGGCTTCACACTTCATGGCTTCACACTTGCTTCACACTTCACAACTTCACACTTGAGCTTCTGTAAAAGAGGAACCACCACAATTTAAGTCTACAATACAACAATTGATACTAATCAAGGATAAAAACAAAAACAACTAATAGAGTCAAATGTGAAGGCAGCATGGAACTAGTGATACGACAACATGCAGAAAACACTACAGTGTAATACTGTTGTAAGTTCGTATCAGCACTGCACAATGAAGCACATAACAATTGGTACCAAGCAAGCCCTCGCAGAATAAACAAAGTTGAGTTATCCATACAGCCATCTAGCAATAAAGCATCGGACTAACACCACATAGAATAAACGAAAAGAGAAAACTCAAATCTCCACGGAGAAATGGACACCAACTCTCCATTATCACAATAGTATCATGTGGTCTACAGGATTCAACTCTACTCTGAACAAGTTGACCATTAAAGTAAGGATAATGTGGCCTCCAAGAAAATTGGAGCTGCAGACTTTAGATATAATTCAAATTTTGACACACACCATAGAAATAATTCACCATAGAGAACATATAAATGGGCATGGGGATCTTAGACTCGAGGATGACAGCAAACTAAAATCTCGGCCTAGTAATTAATGTGAGAGCCAAATGGACAAGCATAAATTGTGGCAAGTAGGCTGAGAGTGCCCCTAGAAAATTCAATTTTTTGCAGCTTTCTAGAATCCAGGAAGAACCCATCAATTCTGCGCCAGAGTGGGAGATGTGCAGGCAGATCAAATAGTAGATTCGAGTAAGAAGGATGTACTACCTGAAATAGGAAACGAGGAGGCCGATCCGACGAGTCCCGCCCAAACTGTGGAAGGAGCAGCGGCAACAGCTGCAGAAGGACTCGACGGCCCAGACGTCATCGTGGAACTGGTAGGTGACGATGATGTGGTAGTGGTGGAAGCCGCCGCCGAGGCCGACGGCGCCTACCGTGTCCTCATCGTCCTCGAAGGCGATGACGATGGACGGTCGACGTCGAAGCAAGTGCGCTGCAAGCCACATCATCATATTTGAGCATTAATATTTCTGTTTTACTACACAGAAACTACAGCACTACTAGTACACAACAACTAGTAGTAGAACAAGAAGAAATAACTAGATTGAGTGTACACCAATATCATCAGGAACATGAGTCTAACAAGCAAGTTTGTAGATGAGTGCTTCACACATGTCACCAGAGGTAAATAGCAATACACATAAATGAATGAATAGGGGCATATTCTACAACAAGATGAACCAACAGAGATATATCTTGTAGCCTACAACAATCAAGTTAGAAATCACATCCATTTTCTAATTACAGCACCTAAATATATACATGCACTACTTCAGGAAATTTATGACTAGGAGATGTATTAATAGCAGATTACGAACTAATGTACTTGTACTTGATCTAGTTGAATAAATGCAGATTAAGTTCCAGGTATAGCCAGCTCCAACGTATGCTACTAGCTATTGACAGAAAAACATAGAGAGAGGGGGGAGGAGATCCAGCGACAGTATGACTACAGCAGGCGACCCCGAGAGAAGATCTGGCGCCCCGTGGATTGGTCAACCCCAAGATCTCACGCGTGCCTCTGTTGCCGAGGCCGTCCATCTCGCCCGTGAGCTTGATGGTCCAGGCCCCCACGACGACCAAGTCATGATCCATGCGGAGCTCCACCTCCTACACGGCTGATCCATGCTCTAGTGGAGGCTCGGGCTCCACCCTCGAATCCGGCGGCGCCTATAGAAAGATAGTGTAAGCTCTGCTGACAAGAAAAGAAACTTAGGAAAGTCAAACTGGTACAAATCAAATTCAGAAGAGAGTTTACACTATACCTAGCATAGCAAACGAGGATGTCCAAAGATGAATAAGTTTTTTAGGAACTGTGGACAGTGGGGGAAAGCCCCCCACTGACTTTAAATTAGCAAGATTGTAGAGTGAAAGCTGAATAAGTTACGTGGCTCGAATGGCCGGCATCCCTCAGATCTCATAGCTACCGGACATCACGGATGAACTATAGCAAACTAGTTATAGCCACAGGCCACAAGTACAAAGAATATACTAAAATGGCTTGAAGCTAAAACTAATCAACCATTCATCTTCGGTACTGCAATTTTTTATTATGCAGTACAAAGATTATTATGCAGAATCTAAAATTGACCATAGCCTTAAAGGTTATTATGCAGTATCTAAAATTAGCCAACTCTACAAAACAGTGGAGGAAGCATAGGTCTGAACCCAAACAAATTTACATCATCTAATACACTATATTCCTCCCATTAAAAAAACTAATATTCCAGTATATATGTGTACTGATTCCTGCAGCCAACTTCTCTCAGTAACATGCATGTATATATTGAAGTAAACGTAATAGAGAGTATCTTTGGAAACATTCAAAATATATTCAATGTTGGAGCTACATCTTACAACTCAAGGAGCCACATGAAATCCATGGAAGGACCTTACTGTGACAATTCACTTGTATAGTCCTGCCTCATGTGCATAATGTCGTTGCAAACAAAATTGTTGGTAAAGTTGCATAAATACAAGTGTCTAAGTTAGAAATCACTGGAGTGTCAGACTCATGCATCTAACAACAGGCCCATGCATTTGCAACAGGCAAGTACTCCCAAAACCCTTTGTAAATTGAGAACACCTAGGCAGTAAGCACTAAGCACAAAGACAACATGATTGATCTATTCACATGCTCATGGCATACTTAGGGGATTAGTGTTGAATACAATGTCTTGCATTTACTGAGAAAAACATATACAATGCCATTTACTGAAGCTGTGTGTAAACATGACTAAGCTTGACAGATACAGGGAAGAAAAAAACTGAATAAGATAGCAGTTAATGACCTTATAGCTTTGAATGGAAACCCATAGCAATCATATATAAAAATGGAAATCCATAGCAAGCATATACAAAAATTATCGAGGTTGGTGGGATGGATGAGCTGTTGGCAGCTCACACAGGACGATGACAAGAACCTGCAGACCGCGAAGGCAAGAAGGTTAGAGAAGGAGCCCAACAGAGCAACAATCGAATGAAGCAGGACATCTAGTAGGTCTATCCAACCTTGATGTCCAGAAATGGCAAGGACGCAACACACATCATCCCTTTCTTGCGTTCTGTAGGTTGCAGCTTCTCTGCAAAAAATTATGAATTCAGAGAAAAATATCAGTACTAGAAGCATATGAAGTGGATGCTAAGGATTAAAATAGACTGTGTGCAGTGGCCGTAAGCATCGATTGTGGAAACAGTAGCACTGGCTACTAGGGCTACAACAATGCCAAGCAATTAAACGAAGCAACGACCACCATACAGAGCTAAGCACTGACTACTACGTCTAGTAAGTGTTCGTAAATCAAAACAGATCATTCCAAACTATTATAAGGTCATACTGGATAATAGAGATTGCCATTCTACTTTTGACACACAGTAGGAGAATTAGACAGTCCGATCCTGATGAAACAACCAATTATTGCTGCTTGATCCAGTTCGGAATTCGACAGATCATTTCACCCAAACCTCCTAGCCTCAAACTAAAGTGGATCAACACAATTACCTTCCCACGTGGATGGCACGCAGCTATGCAGCATATACCAATCAAAAGTAAACTCAAACAGAACTCACCAACTCGATCTGGTTGAGAATTTTGGGGTCATTTCATCCCAAACCTCTCAGCTTCACACAACTAAACCAATGTCCCAGGAAGGAATCACCAGAAATTTTACCACATACAGTACAAGCACAACGAAGTAGCATACCGAACAGCAGAGCAGGTAGCGGGGGAGGAGAGGGGGGCGGAGGAGAGGCCGCTTGCCTTGGATACGTAGTCCATCTCTGCAAACTTGAAGGCGATGCCGAGGCAGCAGAAGAGGACGGAGACGTTGGAGCAGGCGCGTGAGAAGTCCCCCGCTGCCATCGCGGGCTGCTGCTGCTTGGCGACGGCCGCCAGCTGCTCGAACGACCCCATCGGCATTGGTGGTGCTTAGCGCCGCTGCGGTGGTGCCCACAGCGGCGAGGATCTCGCGGTTTCTCGTTGGCCAACGCCGCCAGGGCAGATGCTACCATCGCATCGCCAGGGCCGCAGCCACGCGGTCGACGGGCGCCACGCGGAAGCGGTTGCGGATCTGGGCCCCAACGGCACGGACCCCCTCCGCCAACGGCACCCCATCGTCGGCCGCCATGGAGGGGTTGGCCATCGAGGAGGAAGGGGTCTCAGGCTAGGGTTTGGTCTGGAAGTGGGGAGTGTTGCTCGAATTGGCGTGGAGGAGGCCGGGATTGGGGGAGGTCTGCGGCGGTGACGACTGGGTTGGAAGCGGTTGCGGATCGATCCAGAGAGGAGGAGGAGGAGTCGTGGATCTCGCCGGACAGAGGGCGCCGGAGTTGGCGGCGGCCAGGGAGGAGTGGAGCGCTAGGTTCGAGAGAGAGAGAGAGAGAGGAGGGCACGAGGGGTTGGGTGGGGTTTGCGCGCGAGAGAGAGGGGCGGTGGTTGGGTGTGTGTGAGGAGTGCGCGTTGTGGGTTGTGCGACATGGGTGAGACAGGCGGGCCATTGGATCCAAGAGCATCCGATGGTGATTAGGCACGATCCGCGTGAGATGCTTCTGAATCAATAAGAATACCACATTTTGACCATCTAAATTGGTCATAATAATATGGTGCTAAATCATATTGGCTATTTTATGACATGAAAAATAAAAAAATAAATAGAATACCTTCTCATGTATCATCAAATTTGACCTTAGTTTTCAGGAATAATGACAAATCGAAATAAGACAAATATCTTTTAAAAGAGTTAGGACAAATGAGTTTTTTAAATCATTTTCCATTTTTCAAGAATCTAAAATGAGTTTTTTGTAAAATACCTACCATATATTTGTTGCAAAATTGGACCAAATCAGTTTTCTAAAATACTAGGCCATATTTAATGCACAATTAACCAAATGGTTGGGTGTCAAAAATTTTGATCCACCTCTGGTGAAAAAGACAAATTTCTGCCAATTCAGCAGGAAGCGGGTCAAATTTGAACTGGAGCTGCCTCATAGTTTGCTCTTTATTTTTTCCAAAAATCATTTCTAGCTACATAAGTATCTATTTAATCAGAGAAATATCAAAAGTTTTGCAAGATTCAACCACTAGCTAGGAACGGTCATTCCCGCCGTTTTGACCGCATTTTGAAATGGGCATAAAAAATTCAAAAAAAATCAAAAAATTGGGAAACCTTCGCGTTGTGTCATTATATGTGACCAAGTTTCCAGGAAAAATAATAAACTTGTAATACAACAATTATTTTAAAAAAGTGGTCTCAGAAATGAGCTATCGCGCGTGAAGATTTAGCGTTTTCAAGCCAAATGATCAATCTTATGGCCACATTCATGGCATAGTTTGTTCAAATGATCTCATATTGTGCACAAGGGTGCATCTTGGAATTCCAAACAATGTTGCCTAAGGGAGTTTTCATTTTCTTTGCACGGAAAATTCATTTTCCATTTTCCGAGTGCCCGAAATGAGTTTTTTTTGTGAAGGACCTACCATATATTTGTTGCAAAATTGGACCAAATCAATTTTCCGAAATACTAGGCCATATTTAATGCACAATTGACCAAATGGTTGGGTGTCAAAATTTTTGATCCACCTCTGGTGAAAAAGACAAATTTCCGCCGATTCAGTAGGAAGCGGGTCAAATTTGAACTGTAGCTCCCTCATAGTTTGCTCTTTATTTTTTCCAAAAATCATTTCTAGGTACATAAGTATCTATTTAATTATAGAAACATCAAAAGTTTTGCTAGATTCAACCACTAGCTAGAACGGTCATTCCCGTCGTTTTGACCGCATTTTGAAACAGGCATAAAAAATTCACAAAAAATCAAAAAATTGTGAAACCTTCGCATTGTGTCATTATATGTGACCAAGTTTCCAGGAAAAGTAATAAACTTGTAATAAAGAAATTATTTTAAAAAAGTGTTCTCAGAAATGAGCTATCACGCATGAAGATTCAGGGTTTTCAAGCCAAATGATCAATCTTATGGCCACATTCATGGCATAATTTGTTCAAATGATCTCATATTGTGCACACGGGTGCATCTTGGAATTCCAAACGATGTTTCCTAAGGGAGTTTTCATTTTCTTTGCACGGAAAATTCATTTTCCATTTTCCGAGTGCCCGAAATGAGTATTTTCGTGAAGGACCTACTATATATTTGTTGCAAAATTGGACCAAATCAATTTTCCAAAATACTAGGCCATATTTAATGCACAATTGACCAAATGGTTGGGTGTCAAAATTTTTGATCCACCTCTGGTGAAAAAGACAAATTTTCGCCGATTTAGTAGGAAGCGGGTCAAATTTGAACTGTAGCTCCCTCATAGTTTGCTCTTTATTTTTTCGAAAAATCATTTCTAGGTACATAAGTATCTATTTAATTAGAGAAACATCAAAAGTTTTGCAAGATTCAACCACTAGCTAGGAACGGTCATTCCCGTCGTTTTGACCGCATTTTGAAATGGGCATAAAAAATTCAAAAAAAATCAAAAAATTGTGAAACCTTTGCATTGTGTCATTATATGTGACCAAGTTTCCAGGAAAAGTAATAAACTTGTAATAAAGAAATTATTTTAAAAAAGTGTTCTCAGAAATGAGCTATCACACGTGAAGATTCAGGGTTTTCAAGCCAAATGATCAATCTTATGGCCACATTCATGGCATAGTTTATTAAAATGATCTCATATTGTGCACACGGGTGCATCTTGGAATTCCAAACGATGTTGCCTAAGCGAGTTTTCATTTTCTTTGCACGGAAAATTCATTTTCCATTTTCCGAGTGCCCGAAATGAGTATTTTTGTGAAGGACCTACCATATATTTGTTGCAAAATTGGACCAAATCAATTTTCCAAAATACTAGGCCATATTTAATGCACAATTGACCAAAATGGTTGGGTGCCAAAAATTTTGATCCACCTCTGGTGAAAAAGACAATTTTCTGCCGATTCAGTAGGAAGCGGGTCAAATTTGAACTGGAGCTGCCTCATAGTTTGCTCTTTATTTTTTTCCAAAAATCATTTCTAGGTACATAAGTATCTATTTAATCAGAGAAACATCAAAAGTTTTGCAAGATTCAACCACTAGCTAGGAATGGTCATTCCCACCGTTTTGACCGCATTTTGAAACGGGCATAAAAAATTCAAAAAAATCAAAAAATTGGGAAACCTTCGCATTGTGTCATTATATGTGACCAAGTTTCCAGGAAAAATAATAAACTTGTAATACGGCAATTAATTTAAAAAAGTGTTCTCAGAAATGAGCTATCATGCGTTAAGATTCAGGGTTTTCAAGCCAAATGATCAATCTTATGGCCACATTCATGACATAGTTTGTTCAAATGATCTCATATTGTGCACAAGGATGCATCTTGGAATTCGAAACAATGTTGCCTAAGGGAGTTTTCATTTTCTTTGAACGGAAAATTCATTTTCCATTTTCCGAGTGCACGAAATGAGTTTTTTGTGAAGGACCTACCATATAGTTGTTGCAAAATTGGACCAAATCAATTTTCTAAAATACTAGGCCATATTTAATGCACAATTGACCAAATGGTTGGGTGTCAAATTTTTTGATCCACCTCTGGTGAAAAAGACAAATTTTCGCCGATTTAGTAGGAAGCGGGTCAAATTTGAACTGTAGCTGCCTCATAGTTTGCTCTTTATTTTTTCCAAAAATCATTTCTAGTTACATAAGTATCTATTTAATCAAAGAAACATCAAAAGTTTTGCAAGATTCAACCACTAGCTAGGAACGGTCATTCCCGCCATTTTGACCGCATTTTGAAACGGGCATAAAAAATTCAAAACAATCAAAAAATTGGGAAACCTTCGCGTTGTGTCATTATATGTGACCAAGTTTCCAGGAAAAATAATAAACTTGTAAAACTGCAATTATTTTAAAAAAGTGTTCTCAGAATTGAGCTATCACGCGTGAAGATTCAGGGTTTTCAAGCCAAATGATCAATCTTATGGCCACATTCATGGCATAGTTTGTTCAAATGATCTCATATTGTGCACAAGGGTGCATCTTGGAATTCTAAACAATGTTGCCTAAGGGAGTTTTCTTTTTCTTTGCACGGAAAATTCATTTTCCATTTTTAGAGTGCCCGAAATGAGTTTTTTTGTGAAGGACCTACCATATATTTGATGCAAAATTGGACAAAATCAATTTTATAAAATACTAAGCCATATTTAATGCACAATTGACCAAATGATTTGGTGTCAAAAATTTTGATCCACCTCTGGTGAAAAGGATAAATTTCCGCCGATTTAGTAGGAAGGGGGTCAAATTTGAACTGTAGCTGCCTCATAGTTTGCTCTTTATTTTTTCCAAAAATCATTTCTAGGTACATAAGTATCTATTTAATCTGAGAAACATCAAAAGTTTTGCAAGATTCAACCACTAGCTAGGAATGGTCATTCCCGCCGTTTTGACCGCATTTTGAAACGGGCATAAAAAATTCAAAACAATCAAAAAATTGGGGAACCTTCGCATTGTGTCATAGTATGTGACCAAGTTTTCAGGGAAATTAATAAACTTGTAATACGACGATTATTTTAAAAAAATGTTTTCAGAAACGAGCTATCACGTTGGAGATCAATGCCTTTCAAGCCAAATGATCAATCTTATGGCCACATTCATGGCATAGTTTGTTCAAATGATCTCATATTATGCACAAGGGTGCATATTAGAATGGAAAACAATGTTGCCTAAGGAAGTTTTCATTTTCTTTGGACGAAAATACCATTTTCCATTTTTCGAGTGCCCAAAAGGAGGTTTTTTTGTGAAGGACCTCCCAAATAATTGTTGCCAAATTGGACCAAAACAATTTTCTAAAATACTAGGACATATTTAATGCACAATTGACAAAATTGTTGGGTGTAAAAAGTTTTGATCCACCTCTAGTCAAAAAGACAAAATTCCACCTATTCAGTTGGAAGCGGGTCAAATTTGAACTACAGCTACCTCATAGTTTGCTATTTATTTTTTCCAAAAATCATTTCTAGTTACATAAGTACCTATTTAATCATAAATACATGTTTTGGTGGCGATACGTCGAGGTTTGGGCAGTGGCCGAGGGCCCCAACTCTAGAGCGCGTAAACTCGCATGCCCGCCACATGGTCACCGCGTGACCGTGGCGTTGCCATGTGTTCTGGGCGGCCTAGGCATGTCTAGTTGGTTGGGCACTCCCCAGGTAGGTGCTAGGAAGAAAATTACAACATAAGATTCTCACGAGGAGACCGATCGATGCTCAAACATGAATTAGCAGCCAAGTGTTTGGTTAGCGGTACGGGAAATGTACATGGCTAATGGGTGTGAGTTTTGGCTGAGGATGATCAGTTACTAAGAAGATCGTCTTCAAAAAAATTCAGCTTAAAAGGAGGAGCCTAGGTGGTACTTGCTTTGCAAAGTACCACACTGGACATAGATACGAATGTTAAAGCTGGGCTCAAACTAATGAATGGATTGAGCTGGCATTTGGTGGAGGATGGTTATTTGGGCATAGGAAAGCACTGTAGAAAATGGATAGTATTTGGACATGCCAAAGTGCTACTTCCTTCACAAAGTGCTGCTCTGAACAGAATAGGAAAATGAATATTGTTGAAATATTTTTGAACTAAGCAAGGAAGGTTTTTGACATATTTGATGAAGATATGATCCAAAAAAATTATGAGAATTTTTTGGGAATTTTTGGAATAAAATAAATATAGGTTGCTTCACAACCTAGGGCAAAAATTGCCACATGGACATGACACATAGGCAAAACTGATGAGGTGGCGCCTAGTCATAGCAACCCACCACAATTTACAAGGTTATGACCATATATATTGGTCGTTAACAACTAGAAATAAGGCAGCGGACTAGCGCTGTCTACTTTATGACCATTTCGTGTAAGGAAATTACGACCTTTTTGACCAAAATGGTCGCGATGATTTAGGGTTTGGAGCCCCCCGAACAGCTTTTGACAAATTGGTCTCAAATGGTCATAGATCTATGACCAATTCTTCGAGGGTCACTGACAGAAGGTCACTAGTTGACATATTTCTTGTAGTGTTAGTAAGAAGTTTGAATAACTATTTATGGATAATACATATTTGGGGATTTCTCTCCATGCCAATCTCGAAGGCCTAATACCTTTGAAAATGAAATTAATGAGCTCCTTCGAAATGTTCCAATATATTATAACAAATATTATGATTTACTAAACGACACTTTAGCACATTGCCGAAGCAATCCATGAGGCATTCAGAGACCACTGGAAAGGCGTATCCGAGAAGAAATGCTAAAGGGGCAATGGAAAATGAGGTTCTCAGTGGTATCTTCAACAACATTACATGGGATGTAAGCATAGTTGTTAGTGACATTAAATTTTCTCCGCTTTTGTGTATTTAGCGTATTAAGCCTATCATAAAGAAGCAACCATAGAAATACTTTTAACTCCATTTTGGCACTTCAAAGAAATACATCACGTAAATAATCATATTAGAAAGCACATAGTTGGTAATGAGATGTCCTCCTCCATAGGGAAAATGCACCCCTTTCGAATTATTGAGACACTTTATATCCGTTCCTTTATGTGTTTCCACTCCTACTGGTCTCTCACAGGTAGACACATTTCTATTATATGCAACAAATTCCTATTTGTACTTGACCTTTAAAATTTTACATTTGACACTTTCTCTTCTTATGGTATATAAGTAAATGGATGTGCAAAAGAGGCTAGAAGAGAGGTAGAATTGCTTCAATGTTCAAGGACTAGCACGATGATAATAGGATGGCAAATGGAGTGAGACGATACCCACGATAATGGGATAATGTGAATGAGTACAAAAGCCGTACAAGATATGAGTCATGGCTAGAGCTATAGATAACAAGGAGACAAGGTGTATATACTTTGAGTTTACCAAGTGGTTCTATGTTTTCAGTTTGCCTAAATGATAAGAAGATATGTGTTTTTAGGTTGCATCCAATTCTAAACATGTAATCCTTCCATGTTTTACAAACTTCAAATGGGCATGCCTAAAGCATGGAGAAGGTAAGTTTGGTGGTTCACATGTTTTTTTTGGGGGGGGGGGTCATGACAATAATGAGAGTGGATAAATGAAGTTATAGTGTCATTCGGAATTATTTCAAAATTCAAGTCAAGTGAAAATTTAAGGACATACATAAGGGCTAGATTTATGTGACAGAAACAGAAGAAAAGTATGATTGTTTTAATGTTGATTCACTGCTAGAGGCAAGGGAATAGAAAAAAATCAAGCATAGGAATTGCACTCCATAAGTGTCGTTCAGTTTCTAGAATGATGTATTGGTAATGTGGTACATGTTACTTATAGCTGGCCTTTATTTAATGTTTAACATGCTACATTCCACGTCTGAATATTGAAACGGCAAGAACATGATGAGGGGAGCGGGGCACGTTTCATATGTTAACGAGCATTACAATATTGAGAGGAACTACTGTGCAAAGATCTAGGTTACTAAGAAATAAATGATATGCAATAACATGTTAGCGGTAAGGGGACACGTCAATACATCCAGGTAATCTGACCTACAGCCGGATGGACGAAAAATCGGATGTCAGATGAAAGTATGTACTTCTTTTGTAAAATATGATGATGGATCAAACCAAGAATATCACCTCCCCTTAGTAGTATGTATAGATAGTATTGATCTTGTAAATTGATAGTTATGATTGGATGATAGGTATTTATCTTGTGAAATGCTAGTTGTGCTTCAACGACAGTGGTACTCATCTTGTAAATTTCTACTGGTATTATTGGTTGTGTGCATCCTAGCTATGCAAATACTGGGTGTGTGCTCATTGTACTTGTATCCCCTTGATGCTTCATTTCGAACCAATAAAATCCACCTTTGTCAAAAAATGCTAGTGGTATTGATCTTGGAAATTCATAATTGATAGGTGCTACTTCTTGAGCTTCAGTTGGTTTTTCCCTTAAAGAGGAAAGGGTGATGCAGCAAAGTAGAGATAAGTATTTCCCTCAGTTAGAGAACCAAGGTATCAATCCAGTAGGCGACAACGCACAAATCACCTAATACCTGCACAAATAATTGAACACTTGCACTCAACGCGATAATGGGGTTGTTAATCCCTTCACGGTCACTTGCAAAAGTGAGATCTGACAGAGATAGATAAAACTAAACAATAGATGGAGTAAATATTTTTGGGTTTTTTGGTTTATAGATCGGAAAGTAAAAGATTGCAAAATAGTAGATCAGAAACTTATATGATGGAAAATAGACCCGAGGGGCATAGGTTTCACTAGAGGGTTCTCTCAAGATAGCAAATAATACGGTGGGTTGACAAATTACTGTTGAGCAATTGATAGAAAAGCGCAAAGTTATGACGATATCTAAGGCAATGATTATGAAATATAAGCATCACGTCTGTCTCAAGTAGACCGACTCCTGCCTGCATGTACTACTATTACTCCACACATCGACCGACTCCTGTGTGCATCTAGAGTATTGCTACCTCTTGAGCATGCATTGGTTTTCACTTGAAAACTTCACAACACAAAACTCAACATAAAATCTCGTGAGCTTCGGTAGTATAAGAAAATAAACCACCGCTTTAAGGTACTTTAATTAACTCATTCTTTATTTATATTGGTTTTAAACCTACTGTATTCCAACTTCTCTATGTTTCATACCCCCCCCCGATACTAGCCATAGATGCATTAAAATAAGCAACCAACACGCGAAAAACAGAATCTGTCAAAAATAAAACAGTTTGTAGCAATCTGGATGTCTCGAATACTTCTGCAACTCCAAAAATTCTAAAAAATTAGGATGACCAGGACAATTTGTATACTAATCTACTGCAGTTGGAGTTGGTAATTTATCGCTCTCTGGTAAAAAATGAAAATTATTTTCGTAAGCACATACTTTCTGTTTTTGTCAGCAAGATCAAACAACAATCACCCAAGAAAATCTTAAAGGCTTTACTTGGCACAAACACTAATTAAAACATAAAAACACAAACATGAAAGAGGCTAGATAAATTATTTATTACTAAACAGGAACAAAAAGTAAAGAACAAAAATAAAATTGGGTTGCCTCCCAACAAGCGCTATCGTTTAACGCCCCTAGCTAGGCATAAAAGCAAGAATAGATTAGGTATTGTCATCTTTGGTATGCAATCCATAAGTGGCTGTCATAATAGATTAATAAGGTAGTTTAATTTTCTTCCTAGGAAAGTGTTCCATGCCTTTCCTTAACGGAAATTGGAATCTAATATTTCCTTCTTTCATGTCAATAATTGCACCAATCGTTTTAAGGAAAGATCTACCAAGAATAATAGGACATGTAGGATTGCAATCTATATCAAGAACAATGAAATATATGGGCACATAATTCCTATATGTAATAATAAGAACATCATTAACTCTTCCCATAGGTTTCTTAATGGTGGAATCCGCAAGATGCAAATTTAAAGAACAATCATCAAATTCACGAAAACCTAGCACATCACACAAAGTTTTTGGGATCGTGGAAACACTAGCACCCAAATCACATAAAGCATAGCATTCATAATCTTTAATCTTAATTTTTATAGTAGGTTTCAACTCATCATAAAGTTTTCTAGTGATAGAAACTTCTAATTCAAGCTTTTCTTCATAGGATTGCATTAAAGCATCAACGATATGTTTACTAAAAGCTTTATTTTGATCATAAGCATGAGGAGAATTTAACACGGATTGCAACAAGGAAATACTGTCTATCAAAGAGCAATTATCATAATTAAATTTCTTAAAATCCAAAATAGTGGGTTCATTGCTATGTAAAGTTTTGACATGTTTAATCCCACTTTAATTACTTTTTGCATCAAGATCTAAAAACTCCGAATCATTGGGACGCCTTTTA
Organism: Triticum aestivum; assembly: GCF_018294505.1. Lineage (NCBI taxonomy): Eukaryota > Viridiplantae > Streptophyta > Magnoliopsida > Poales > Poaceae > Triticum > Triticum aestivum. The sequence continues at coordinate 582,268,520 of NC_057812.1, forward strand.
ACTAAAGTCGACTCATCTCCAGTCCCATATTTATCAAGATTCATATTGGAAAACAAAGATTTAATAGGAGACACATCAATCACTTTTAGATCTTAATCATTATTATCATGAAAACTAGAAGAACACGCTTTCACAAAGCAATCTTTTTTAGCATGCATCATAGCAGTTCTTTCTTTGCACTCATCAATGAAAATTCTCATGGTCTTGAGAGACTCATTGATGTCATGCTTAGGTAGAATAGATATAAGTTTCAAAGAATCAACGTCAAGAGAAATTCTATCCACGTTCCTAGTCAACTCATCAATCTTAAGCAATTTTTCTTCGACCAAAGCATTGAAATTCTTTTGCGAGCTCATAAATTCTTTAACACTAATCTCAAAATGAGAGGGCATCTTATTAAAAATAAGAATTGTTGTAGGAATTACCATAATTATTAGAGGAATTACTAGGAAACGGCCTAGAATTAAAGTTTCCTCTATACGCGTTGTTACCAAAATTGTTCCTACCAACAAAATTCACATCCATAGATTCATTATTATTCCCAATCAAAGTGGACAAAGGCATATCATTAGGATCAGAAGAAACAATTTTATTAGCAAACAATTTCATAAGTTCATCCATCTTTCCACTTAAAACATTAATCTCTTCAATTGCATGAACTTTTTTACTAGTGGATCTTTCGGTGTGCCATTGAGAATAATTAACCATAATATTGTATATGAGTTTAGTAGCTTCTCCTAAAGTGATTTCCATAAAAGTACCTCCCGCGGCCGAATCTAAAAGATTTCTAGAAGCAAAATTCAATCCGGCATAATTTTTTTGTATAATCATCCACAAATTCAAACCATGAGTAGGGCAATTACGTATCATTAATTTCATACTCTCCCAAGCTTGTGCAACATGCTCATGATCAAGTTGCTTAAAATTCATAATATCGTTCCTAAGGGAGATAATCTTAGCGGGAGGAAAATACTTAGAGATAAAATCATCTTTGTACTTATTCCATGAATCAATACTATTTTTAGGCAAAGAAGAGAACCAAGTTTTAGCACGATCTCTAAGCGAAAACGGAAATAGCTTCAGTTTAACAATACCATTATCCACATCGATCTTCTTTTGCATACCACACAAATCAACAAAGTTGTTCAGATGGGTAGCGGCATCTTCACTAGGAATGCCAGAAAATTGATCTTTCATAACAAGATTCAACAAAGCGGTATTAATTTCACCAGATTCAGCATCGGCAGTAGGTGCAATCGGAGTGCTAATAAAATCATTGTTGTTGGTATTGAAAAAGTCACACAATTTAGTATTATCTTGAGCCATCGCGACAAAAAATCAATCCAACACACAAGCACACAAGAAGCAAGAGAAAAGAGACGAACGGAAGAGGGAGAATAAAACAGCAAAGGTGAAGTGGGGGAGAGGAAAACGAGTGGCAAATGGCAAATAATATAATGCGAGGGAGAAGAGTTTATCATGGGTACTTGGTATGTCTTGACTTGGCGTAGATCTCCCCAGCAATGGCGCCGGAAATCCTTCTTTCTACCTCTTGAGCATGTGTTGGTTTTCCCTTGAAGAGGAAAGGGTGATGCAGCAAAGTAGTGTAAGAATTTCCCTCTGTTTTTGAGAACCAAGGTATCAATCCAGTAGGAGACAACGCACAAGTCACATAGTACCTGCACAAACAATCAAGAACCTCACAATCAACGTGATAAAGGGGTTGCCAATCCCTTCACGGTCACTTGCGAAAGTGAGATCAGATAGAGATTATAAGATAAATATTTTTGGTATTTTGTTGTATAGATTGGAAAATAAAGATTGCAAAATAGTAAACGAGATGCGATAATAAAAGAGATGCAATATAATAAGAAAGAGACCCGGGGGGCATAGGTTTCACTAGTGGCTTCTCTCATGATAGCATGGATTACGGTGGGTGAACAAATTACTGTCGAGCAATTGATAGAAAAGTGCATAATTATGAAGATATGTAAGGCAATGATCATGAACATAGGCATGACGTCCGTGTCAAGTAGACCAAAACGATTCTGCATCTACTACTATTACTCCACACATCGACCGCTATCCAGCATGCATCTAGAGTATTAAGTTCATAAGAACAGAGTAACGCTTTAAGCAAGATGACATGGTGTAGAGGGATAAACTCAAGCAATATGATATAAACCCCATCTTTTTATACTCGATTGCAACAATACAATACGTGCCTTGCTGCCCCTACTGTCACTGGGAAAGAACACTACAAGATTGAACCCAAAGCTAAGCACTTCTCCCATTGCAAGAAAGATCAATCTAGTAGGCCAAACTAAACCGATAACTCAGAGAGACTTGCAAAGATATCAAATCATGCATATAAGAATTCAGAGAAGAACCAAATAATATTCATAGATAATCAAGTTCATAAACCCACAATTCATTGGATCTCGGCAAACACACCGCAAAAGAGTATTATATCGAATAGATCTCCAAGAACATCAAGGAGAACTTTGTATTGAAGATCAAAGAGAGAGAATAAGTCATTTAGCTAATAACTATGGACCTGTCGGGGATATACCCCGTGGTGTAACCCGCCGGATGTATAACCCGGCTGGAGCGTGGCGACTCACTGGTGACCCGCCCGGAGCTTGGCGATTCACAGATAACCCGCCCGATCTTGGCAGCTCATTAGTAACCCGGCGGGCGAGTCAGATGGCCAACAAGGCCCAAGGCCCAGAAGGACGGCTTATGTTATGGTGGGCTAGCTCAAGATAAAAGGCATAAGGAATATTCAAAGGAAGCAAGACTAGGACTCCACTTGTAATAGAGTAATCCTAATCCTAATATGACTAGTCATGTAAGCCGCCCTTTCAACATATATAAGGAGGGGCAGGGCACCCCAAGAGGGACAAGTTTCACAAGTTAGGTTTAAACATACAAATCAATAGCTCTCGAGATAAAGCACCCTTGTAATTGTGATCATCATCATCAATATCAATGAAGCAAGATGTAGGCTTTTACCTCCATCGTGAGGGGCTGAACCTGGGTAAAACCTCGCGTCTCTTGATTCCGACCAACCCCTTCAAGCTATCACATAGATGCGTTGGCCTCACGACTAAGTACTTTCAACGAGGACATCTGCCGTGACAATTCGACGACTCACCGTATGACAAGCGCACGGTGGTGTTGAGTTCTTGGAGGGATCTTTTTCTAGGGTTTCGAGAAGTTCGCAATTGGCCAGATGAAGAAAACTCGGCATGAGATAGTCTTCGGCAGAGCCGGAAAATCCCACTTTAGTGATCAGAATTGCTGTTAACTTTGGAGCTGGCAGTATGAGTTTTTTACTTCAAGACAAATTAGGGTTTTGGAGTTCTACTGTGCGCCGCTGAAGCAACGTAATCCGTTGATATTAAGATCAACTTTTCTGCAACCGCTGGTCGACGAGGCCAACAGGAATTGTTCTACAGCCGCTGGGCGCTGCGTCAGATCAATCAACGAGTGCGTGGACAGGCATGGCTCAAACCCCGAGGTGGTTTCGTAAGTACAACTTCGTGGGGGCTGTTCGTATAAAGTGGTCCACCGAGTACTTGGAGCACGGTTGATGAAAGCTGATATTTTGAGGAGTAATCTATCTAGCAAGGGAAGAAGGCCACGACCCGTGGCTAGTCTAGACTCTGCCTTTCCGTCCGAATTGTGCTTTGTCTCCCGTCCGAATGACTGTCACGCCTCGTCTCCTGTCTGAGTCGCCATCACCAACCTGTTTTCATCGCCGACGAGCCGCCACTACAGCGCTTGCCTCTGAGCCGCTCTCGCTGTAGCCTGCCGCGGCGCCGCTGTACCGGCCGGGTCACCGCCGTGGTTCGCCGATCTCTGACTTCAAGCCAAACCGCCGTCACCGCCCTCCTTGGCCGTGCCTCACTATCCACCTCCGACACAGGGCCTTATAGCAGCTGCTCACCTCCGCAGATGTGGTCTCAAGACGCCGTTGCCGAGTCACCATCATGGTCGAATTGAATCGCCGCCTCTCCAATTCACCTCCGCCGGCTCCGGCCTCTATTGCGGGCCGTCCGCCTCCTGTGTTGTTTCCAATTGGCTGCATCGCAGCCGACGCCTGCACTGCGCTTCAACCCGCCACCACGCGTTGACCCGGCCTTCCATCGCCACCACAGCGCTGAGTCGCTGCTGTACTGAAGATGCGCTCGCCTCGCGTTGTTCCATCATGGCAGGCCGCTTCTGTCTCTACGGCAAACCGCCTCAAGCTGGCTTACCTCCATTGCCGGTGTGACGCCCCCGATTCAATCGTACACTAATCATGCACGCAAATGTGTACGATCAATATCAGGGACTCACGGGAAGATATCACAACACAACTCTACAAATAAAATAAGTTATACAAGCATCATAATACAAGCCAGGGGCCTCGAGGGCTCGAATACAAGTGCTCAATCATAGACGAGTCAGCGGAAGCAACAATATCTGAGTACAGACATAAGTTAAACAAGTTTGCCTTAAGAAGGCTAGCACAAACTGGGATACAGATCGAAAGAGGCGCAGGCCTCCTTCCTGGGATCCTCCTAAACTACTCCAGGTCGTCATCAGCGGGCAGCACGTAGTAGTAGGCACCTCCAGTGTAGTAGGGGTCGTCGTCGACGGTGGCGTCTGGCTCCTGGACTCCAGCATCTGGTTGCGACAACCAGAAAGAAGGAAAGGGGAAAAAAGGGGGAGAAAGCAACCGTGAGTACTCATCCAAAGTACTCGCAAGCAAGGAACTACACTACATATGCATGGGTATATGTGTAAGGAGGCCATATCAGTGGACTGAACTGCAGAATGCCAGAATAAGAGGGGGATAGCTAATCCTGTCGAAGACTACGCTTCTGGTCACCTCGTCTTGCAACAGTAGAAGAGGGTAGATTGAAGTCCTCCAAGTAGCATCTCCAAGTAGCATCTCATAGCATAATCCTACCCGGCGATCCCCTCCTCATATCCCTGAGGTAGAGCGACCACCGGTTGTATCTGGCACTTGGAAGGGTGTGTTTTATTAAGTATCCGGTTCTAGTTGTCATAAGGTCAAGGTACAACTCCAAGTCGTCCTGTTACCGAAGATCACGGCTATTCGAATAGATTAACTTCCCTGCAGGGGTGCACCACATAGCCCAACACGCTTGATCCCATTTGGCCGGACACACTTTCCTGGGTCATGCCCGGCCGCGGAAGATCAACACGTCGCAGCCCCACCTAGGCAAAACAGAGAGGCCAGCACGCCGGTCTAAACCTAAGCGCACAGGGGTCTGGGCCCATCGCCCATAGCACACCTGCACGTTGCGTACGCGGCCGAAAGCAGACCTAGCCTAGTGGCGTTCCAGTCCAATTCGGCGCGCGCCGCTCCGTCGCTGACGTCTGAAGTGCTTCGGCTGATACCACGACGTCGGGATACCCATAACTACTCCCACGTAGATGGTTAGTGCGTATAGGCTCGTAGCCAGACTCAGATCAAATACCAAGATCTCGTTAAGCGTGTTATTATGAAGCAACCGCGGACGCCGACCAGGGCCAGGCCCACCTCTCTCCTAGGCGGTCTCAACCTGCCCTGTCGCTCCGCCACAAAGATCCACACAGAGGGCCGTCGGGACAAAGGTCCTTTCAGCCCCCAATCCGTGAATCACTCGCGGGTACTCTTCGAGCTGACCCGACTTTAGTCACCATCTGTATAGTATGTATGTATGTATAGTATATACCCGTGATCACCTCCCGAGTGATCACGGCCCAATAGTATAGCAAGGCAGACTGACAAGAATGTAGGGCCAATGATGAAGAACTAGCATCCTATACTAAGCATTTAGGATTGCAGGTAAGGTATCAACAGGTGTAGCAACAATGTCAGGCTATGCATCAGAATAGGATCAACGGAAAGCAGTAACATGCTACACTACTCTAATGCAAGCAGTATAGAGTAGAATAGGCGATATCTGGTGATCAAGGGGGGGGGGCTTGCCTGGTTGCTCTGGCAAGAGAGAGGGGTCGTCAACTCCGTAGTCGAACTGGGCAGCAGCAGCGTCGGTCTCGTAGTCTACCGGAGAGAAGAGGGGGAAGAAACAATGAATACAATGCAAACAAATGCATATCGATGCATGACATGACAAGTAACAATGCTAGGTGTGCCCAATCGCGGTAGTAGGTGATACCGACGAAGGGGGAAAACATCCGGGAAAGTATTCCCGGTGTTTCGCGTTTTCGGACCGGTGAACCGGAGGGGGAAAGTTGCGTGTTCGGTATGCTACGGGTGTGTGGCGGACGAACGGGCTGCGTATCCGGATTCGTCTCGTCGTTCTGAGCAACTTTCATGTTGAAAATATTTTAATCCGAGTTACGGATTAAAAGATATGATTTTTAAAAGATTTTAACAATTTTGGAATTTAATTATTTATTTAATTAATTCGAAAAAATGTATTTATGACGTCAGCATGATGTCATGCTGACGTCAGCAGTCAACAGGGGTTGACTGAGTCAACCCTGACATGTGGGTCCAGTGGGACCCACCTGTCATTCTCTATTTAAATTAATTAGGGTTTAGGTTAATCTAATTACAGTTTAATTAAACTTAACTAGTTAATTAATTTAATTAAACCGGATTAATTAACTTAATTAATTAATTAATTAATTAATAATTTTATTAAATCATTTTAATTTTATTAATTATATTTATTGTTTTTATTTATTTTATTATTTATTATTTATTTATTTATTTATTTTTATTATTATTATTTTTTTGCGTTCTGGGGGCGGGCCCCATGTGTCTGTGGCCCAGAGGGTATCGGGCCCCACCCGGCAGTGGCCAAGGGGGCCGACCGGGCGCGGGTGCGGGCGCCCGACTGGGCATCCGCCCAAACCGCCGGGGCGAGGAGGACCGAGGCAAGGCCGGGCGGCCACCGGAGGGGAAACGTCGACGGGGAAGCAGCAGGGCGCCACCGGCGACGCGGGCCGGCAGGAGCTGCCCATACGGCGGCGAGCAAGGGGGGATGGCCAGGACGGTGCGTCGGGGCGGACGAAGCGAGGCCGGGGCGAGGTGGTGGGGGTTCCGGGGAGGAGGAGGAGCGAGGGAAGCAGGGGGCGCGGGGGTGCTGCGGGTGGGTGGCTCGCCGGAGCACACCCACGGCGAGCTGGCCGTAGGCGGCGCCCGCGAAGGGAGGCAGGTCGGCGAGCACCGTGGTAGGCCGAGACGGTAGGGGGGGAAGCGAGCGGGGCACTGGCCCAGTCGCGGCGCGGTGGCCGCGGCCGTGAGCGCGTGCGCGGGCGGGGCGAAACAGCGCGAGGCCGGTGGCCATCGGGGACGGCACCAGGGCCTCGGCGCGGATGGCGGGCACGGTCGAATCCGGCGACGGGAGCAGAGGGGGAGAAGAGAGGGGCGATGCTCACGGCGCGGAGTAGGGGTTCGGGGCAGTGGGCTCGGGGGAGGTCGAGGACGACCGGCGAGGAGGAGGGCGGGGAAGCGTTCGGCGGCGACGGGGCGGTCCGGCGTGTGGCGGCGGCCTCCTCCCGATCCAGATCGGGGGGGGAGGGAGGATATTTCGGGGGGAGTGGGGGAGGCTGTCTGTGGGGAGTGGGGGGGAAGTGGATAAGGAAGAGGTGTGGGGGGGGGGCGACCTGGGCCGGCCTGGTTGGCCCGATGGCCAGCTGGGCCGCGGTCCAGCAGGGGGGGGGCTTCCCTCCTTTTGTTTTTTTTTCTATTTTGGTTTTCTGTTTTTCTTTCCTTTTGTATTTTCTTTTATTATTTCTTTTCTGTTTAAATCATTTAATCCATTTAGCCATTTTATAAAAACATGCCTGTTGCACTATAATTACCCTTGTAATATTCGTCAACCACCGAACAATTTTATTTTAAATTTTGAAATTTTTTTATTGTTTTCATCAATTTGAATTTTGAATTTGAACGGTTTCGAATTATTGCGAGGATAGCAACAGTAATCGGGATGACGTGCCATGATTAGCGTGGGATTACTGTAGCAAGATTATCCGGGCGTTACAAATCTCCTCCACTACAAGAAATCTCGTCCCGAGATTTTAGGAGGTAGAAGGAAACAGTGCGGGGTATTCATCACGCAGGCGATCCTCGCGTTCCCAGGTGGCTTCGTCTTCAGAGTGATTCGACCACTGGACCTTGAGGAACTTGATCGCCTTCTGGCGTGTGCGGCGTTCAGCTTGGTCGAGAATGCGGACCGGATGCTCTTTATAGGAGAGGTCCTGTTGCAATTCGAGCACTTCATGATCCACAGCTCGGATTGGGTCCTTGAAGCAACGGCGGAGTTGTGACACGTGGAACACATCGTGAACCTGAGAAAGGTTCGACGGAAGCTCCAGTTGATATGCCACTTTTCCACGCCTTTCCAGAATAGTGAATGGGCCAATATAGCGAGGAGCTAGCTTGCCCTTGATCCCGAAGCGGTGAGCACCCTTCATTGGTGTAACGCGAAGATAGGCCTTTTCGCCAGGTTGATAGACCATGTCTTTATGATGACGGTCATACTGACTCTTCTGACGTGACTGAGCAGTCTTGAGATTCTCGCGAATAATGCGGACTTGCTCTTCGGCATGTTGGATAATATCCGGACCAAAGAGTGGACGTTCCCCCGTTTCTGACCAGTTCAGAGGGGTTCGGCACTTTCGTCCATATAACACTTCGAAGGGGGCCATCTTCAGACTAGCTTGATAGCTATTATTATAAGAGAACTCAGCATACGGGAGAGATTCCTCCCATTTCTTGCCGAAGGAAATAACACAAGCTCGAAGCAGGTCTTCGAGAACTTGGTTGACACGTTCAACTTGCCCTTGTGACTGAGGATGAAAAGCAGTGCTGAAAGACAGATGAGTGCCCATAGCTTCTTGGAAACTTGCCCAGAATCTTGAAGTGAATAAGCTGCCACGGTCTGAACTGATAACCAGTGGAATACCGTGAAGTGAAACAATTCTGGACATGTAGAGAGTTGCAAGCTGACTAGCAGTGATCGTTTCTTTGACCGCCAGAAAATGTGCCACCTTAGAAAGTCGGTCAATGACGACAAGAATGGCATCATTACCCTTTTGCGATTTGGGAAATCCAGTAACGAAGTCCATTTCAACATGGTCCCATTTCCATTCAGGAATAGAGATAGGTTGCAGAGTTCCAGCAGGCCTTTGATGTTCTGCTTTGATACGACGGCAAACGTCACATTCAGCAACATAACGAGCGATGTCTTGTTTCATGTTAGACCACCAGAATCTCTGGCGGATGTCTTGGTACATCTTTGTACTACCAGGATGAATAGACAAAGGCGTATCATGAGCTTCTTTCATAACTTTTGGAGTCAGATTTAGGTTTTCCCTCTTACTCGGTACCACTAGGCGACCTTTGAAGAATAGGGTGCCTGCGTCATCCACAGTGAAGAATGAGGGCTTTCCTTCTGCGAGATAACGTTTAATCCTCTCGACTTCATCGTCACATTTCTGTATCCATTTGATGGTGTCCACAAGATCTGGTTTCGCAACCAGGGTATTGAGAGAACCCCTGGAAACAACATGGAGGTTCATCTTGCGTAACTCCGGAGGAGGGGGAGCGAGTGCACCCGGAGGAACAATATGGAGGTTCAGCTTTCTGAATTCTTCAACGAGTGAGGGCTGAACTTTGTGAACCTGGAGGTGGTTGCAGTAAGACTTGCGGCTCAAGGCATCAGCCATTACATTAGCCTTGCCTGGTGTATAGGAAATACCCAAATCAAAGTCTGCAACAGTCTCCATCCATCTCTGCTGACGGAGGTTCAGGTCTGGCTGAGTAAATAGATACTTCAGACTTTGGTGGTCAGTGAAGATCTCGCAACGATTACCGAGTAGGTAATGTCGCCACTGTTTTAGCGCATGAATGACAGCAGCAAGTTCGAGGTCGTGAACTGGGTAGTTCTCTTCGTGAGGGCGCAATTGCCGAGAGGCATAAGCAACCACTTTGCGCTCTTGCATTAGGACACAGCCTAGTCCTTGACGGGAAGCGTCGCAGTAAATGACGAAGTCCTTCTTAGTATCAGGAGGAGCTAGTACTGGGGCAGAAGTTAACTTGTCCTTGAGTGCCTGGAAACTTTCCTGACATTTATCTGTCCATTGGAACTTGACGCCCTTATGCAATAGGTTAGTCAGAGGCCTGGCAATCTTGGAGAAGTTCTCGACGAATCGACGGCAATAACTGGCGAGACCGAGAAAACTTCTGACTTGCTTAACGTTCTTCGGAGGAGTCCAATCGAGAATAGCCTGAACTCGTTCAGGGTTGACGGCAATACCATCCTTAGAGATGACATGCCCAAGATAGGTTACTTCGGGAAGCCAGAATTCACATTTGGAGAACTTGGCATAAAGTTGATGCTCTCGTAGCTTTTTCAGCACGAGGCGAAGATGTTCGGCATGTTCCTCTTCGTTCTTGGAAAATACCAGAATATCATCCAGATAAACCACGACGAACTTGTCGAGGTAATCCATGAATATATAGTTCATCAGGCGAGAGAAGGTGGCTGGAGCATTGGTTAAGCCGAAAGACATGACGGTGTACTCGTATGAACCATAACGAGTCACAAAGGCGGTCTTGGGGATATCTTCCTCACGAACACGGATCTGGTGGTAACCCAACCTCAAGTCGAGTTTAGAGAACACTGATGATCCAGCCAATTGATCATACAGATCATTGATCCGAGGAAGAGGATACTTATTCTGAATGGTAGCTTGGTTTATAGGACGGTAGTCTTGGACCAATCGGTTTGTCCCATCTTTCTTCTTGACAAAGAGAGAAGGTGCTCCCCAAGGAGAGCAACTTGGGCGAATGAAACCACTTCGAAGAGATTTATCGATTTCCTCCTTAAGCTCAAGGAGTTCATGCGGCGGCATCTTGTAGGGTCGCTTGGCTATAGGAGTGGTGCCTGGTTTCAAGTCGATGACGAATTCGACAGCTCTAGCAGGGGGAATCCCTGGGAGTTCTTCAGGAAAGACGTCTAGGAATTCACGCACGACGGGAATGTTTTCAATGCCCTCAAGTGGTGCAGCGTTCAATGCGTTTAAGGCATAAAGTCTGGCCTCGGCATTCCGAACCAGATGAGCATCGTAGCTAATTATTTCATCAGAAGGGTGTAGCAGATGGACGGTCTTAGTGGCGCAAACGATAGAAGCAGTATGCGCCTTTAACCAATCCATTCCCAGAATGAGGTCAATGTTAGACGACTTCAGTATAATGGGCGAGGCACGAAACTCCAACCCTTCGATTTCCACAGGGACGTCAATGCCAACCATGGAGGTCTGACATTGTCCCGCGGGGTTTTTACCACTACCGAAGTGTTCATCTGCTCAAATTTAACATCGTGCTTGTATGCAAAATCTTCGACATGAATGAATGCGATGCACCTGTATCAAATAAAACGGATGCTGGTACTGAATTTACGAGGAGTGTACCCATCACAGTAGCAGGCTGGTCTTGAGCTTCATTCAGATCAAGGTGGTTGGCATGAACACGGCCATAAGACTTGGCATTGTTGTTGCGGGCCTGGTTGTTCCCACGGCCAGTTGCTGGAAGGGCCAGTTGATTCTGTTTCTGGTTGCATTCCCTAGCACGGTGCCCTGGTTGTCCGCACCTGAAGCACAACCCATTCTCGGGGGTAGGAACAGGAGCCTGGGGTGGTGGAGCTGGAAGCCTCGGCTGCCTAGTTGGAGCAGCCGGCAGACGAGGTGCAGCATAAGACTGCCTTGGGGCAGGTGCAGTTGGACGGTACATGCTGTTCGGGATCCATATCTTACGCTTCTGCGAGGGCGGGCCCGAAGATGAGCCCGTGTCACGGTTGCGCCTTTGAGAGCTCTGGTGTTCTTGCAGACCAGTCTCGACATTGATGGCCTTGTTCACCAAGGTGGCGAAATCGGCAAAGTCATGCACTAGAAGTGTGAGCTTGATGTCAGCTTGAAGGCCTTCACGGAACTTCTCCTGTCTGCGAGCATCAGTTGCAATGTCTTCTTCAGCATAGCGGGATAAGTCCAGAAACTCCCGCTGATAAGCTTCAACAGTCTTGTTGCCTTGGGTGAGGTTGCGGAACTCACGCTTCTTCCTGTCCATGACTCCCTGAGGAATGAAGCGGGCACGGAAGGCAGCCTGAAAGTCTGGCCAGGAGATGATTGTCCCAACTGGCAGAGTACGCCTGTGGCTGTCCCACCATTGCGCTGCGGGTCCCTTTAGAAGAATGAAGCAAAAGTGACATAGCTGGCAGGGGCTACATCAGCAGACTCCATCTCATAGGTGATGTCACGGAGCCAGTCATCAGCATCAAGCGGCTGGGTTGAGCTGCGGTACACACTTGGGTTGAGGCGTATGAAATCCTGCAGAGTTGTTGTGTTTGGATGCTGGTTCATATTGGGGCGAGGAAACTGAGCCATCATGTTTTCCATGAACTGGCGATTCATCTCAAGCTGTTGGATCATACCAGCCATGTACTCAGGCGGTGGTGGGAAGTTGCCACCACGACCACGACCAGCTGGTCTAACCATCCTGCTAATATATAACAGGGGTAGTTCAGTATTGAGAAATTTGCATAGACAAGAGTCATTCATGATGAAACATGCATAATGAAAGGAGCACGACAGATACCACATAGATAGTCGGCATAACTTACAAAAGGGGTCGGACATAGAGTTCAGTACACAGAGTTCAGTACATAGATTAAGTCATCATAGGCGGCACGCAGGCTCGCGAGTGCATCTAAGACTAATGAGCAAGACTACATCAGTCCCAGGAGGTACTGTGAAGGTAGCTGTAACCTGACAGCTGGTAGTGAGGCAACGGATAGTCCTCCACGTCAGTGGCCTGGGGGCCGCGGATACTCTGGTGTAGAACCCGACGCTCAGGTGGCAGAAGAGGACCAAGTGCGGGAGAGTAGCCTCCCACCTCTGGCCATCCGACACCGTGGGGCATCACGGTCCTGGCTGGGTAGATCGCAGAACGCGGCAGCTGTCCAGACCGGACAAAGGGGTGCAACCGCGTCAGAGCCCTGTAAAGGTGCTGACGAGTGGTGTACAACTCGTGGCGAAGAGCTCTGTTAGCTCGGTCCAGCCCATCAGCATGCAGAACCAGGCGCTGATGGTGGAAAGGCTCTCGGGTGACGGTGGAGTAGGCGGCAGTGTAGTATCCCTCCGCACCAACGTCAGATGCGATAGGAATGTGCCTGAAAGGGGAAGTGTCCAATGCCTGATACTCTCCACGAAGACGTGTCAGAGCAGCATGAGCCGCATCGTGGACTGCCATCTCGATGGTCACTCCAACACCATGAGCGGTGTGCAGCACGGTAGTGGACTCATACTCCCGAGAGTAGAGGTGGACGATGGCACGGTACTGCTCCTGGTTAAAGTCCTGGTACTCCTCGTAGACGGTGTACTCAGGGTGCCAGCGATAACCCAGATAGGTCATCATATCAGCTAGCACAGCAGGTGATCCTGAGGCACCAATGGCCGCAGTGTGGCGCACGACCTGCCTCGTGGGTTCCATCTGAAAACAAAGATGTTTCAATGGAGTCAAATGACAACATGGGCACTATTCAAAATGCTATCCTACAGAATAACTATGGCTTATCCAACTTCGGGGTGAACGTGGTAACGGGATCCTAATGTTAGAGTTAGTAAATTCGTTTAACCCGAGTAGAAAGGAGTTCAGAGTCCCAGAGTAAAGGTCGAGGAGTAAAAGATCCTAGTACCACCCGATGGCGACGTGGGCCCGTAAGGCACACAGCCAAGTTAGTAAAAGTTTTTGTAATGTCTAGACTCGACTTCGGCCAAGGAGTGTGGAAGGGGGATTCCTACAGGCAGTCGGCTCTGATACCAACTTGTGACGCCCCCGATTCAATCGTACACTAATCATGCACGCAAATGTGTACGATCAAGATCAGGGACTCACGGGAAGATATCACAACACAACTCTAAAACATAAATAAGTCATACAAGCATCATAATACAAGCCAGGGGCCTCGAGGGCTCGAATACAAGTGCTCGATCATAGACGAGTCAGCGGAAGCAACAATATCTGAGTACAGACATAAGTTAAACAAGTTTGCCTTAAGAAGGCTAGCACAAACTGGGATACAGATCGAAAGAGGCGCAGGCCTCCTGCCTGGGATCCTCCTAAACTACTCCAGGTCGTCATCAGCGGGCAGCACGTAGTAGTAGGCACCTCCGGTGTAGTAGGGGTCGTCGTCGACGGTGGCGTCTGGCTCCTGGACTCCAGCATCTGGTTGCGACAACCAGAAAGAAGGAAAGGGGAAAAAAGGGGGAGAAAGCAACCGTGAGTACTCATCCAAAGTACTCGCAAGCAAGGAACTACACTACATATGCATGGGTATATGTGTAAGGAGGCCATATCAGTGGACTGAACTGCAGAATGCCAGAATAAGAGGGGGATAGCTAATCCTGTCGAAGACTACGCTTCTGGCACCTTCGTCTTGCAACAGTAGAAGAGGGTAGGTTGAAGTCCTCCAAGTAGCATCTCCAAGTAACATCTCATAGCATAATCCTACCCGGCGATCCCCTCCTCATATCCCTGAGGTAGAGCGACCACCGGTTGTATCTGGCACTTGGAAGGGTGTGTTTTATTAAGTATCCGGTTCTAGTTGTCATAAGGTCAAGGTACAACTCCAAGTCGTCCTGTTACCGAAGATCACGGCTATTCGAATAGATTAACTTCCCTGCAGGGGTGCACCACATAGCCCAACACGCTTGATCCCATTTGGCCGGACACACTTTCCTGGGTCATGCCCGGCCGCGGAAGATCAACACGTCGCAGCCCCACCTAGGCAAAACAGAGAGGCCAGCACGCCGGTCTAAACCTAAGCGCACAGGGGTCTGGGCCCATCGCCCATAGCACACCTGCACGTTGCGTACGCGGCCGAAAGCAGACCTAGCCTAGTGGCGTTCCAGTCCAATTCGGCGCGCGCCGCTCCGTCGCTGACGTCTGAAGTGCTTCGGCTGATACCACGACGTCGGGATACCCATAACTACTCCCACGTAGATGGTTAGTGCGTATAGGCTCGTAGCCAGACTCAGATCAAATACCAAGATCTCGTTAAGCGTGTTATTATGAAGCAACCGCGGACGCCGACCAGGGCCAGGCCCACCTCTCTCCTAGGCGGTCTCAACCTGCCCTGTCGCTCCGCCACAAAGATCCACACAGAGGGCCGTCGGGACAAAGGTCCTTTCAGCCCCCAATCCGTGAATCACTCGCGGGTACTCTTCGAGCTGACCCGACTTTAGTCACCATCTGTATAGTATGTATGTATGTATAGTATATACCCGTGATCACCTCCCGAGTGATCACGGCCCAATAGTATAGCAAGGCAGACTGACAAGAATGTAGGGCCAATGATGATAAACTAGCATCCTATACTAAGCATTTAGGATTGCAGGTAAGGTATCAACAGGTGTAGCAACAATGTCAGGCTATGCATCAGAATAGGATCAACGGAAAGCAGTAACATGCTACACTACTCTAATGCAAGCAGTATAGAGTAGAATAGGCGATATCTGGTGATCAAGGGGGGGGGGCTTGCCTGGTTGCTCTGGCAAGAGAGAGGGGTCGTCAACTCCGTAGTCGAACTGGGCAGCAGCAGCGTCGGTCTCGTAGTCTACCGGAGAGAAGAGGGGGAAGAAACAATGAATACAATGCAAACAAATGCATACGATGCATGACATGACAAGTAACAATGCTAGGTGTGCCCAATCGCGGTAGTAGGTGATACCGACGAAGGGGGGAAACATCCGGGAAAGTATTCCCGGTGTTTCGCGTTTTCGGACCGGTGAACCGGAGGGGAAAGTTGCGTGTTCGGTATGCTAGGGGTGTGTGGCGGACGAACGGGCTGCGTATCCGGAATCGTCTCGTCGTTCTGAGCAACTTTCATGTTGAAAATATTTTAATCCGAGTTACGGATTAAAAGATATGATTTTTAAAAGATTTTAACAATTTTGGAATTTAATTATTTATTTAATTAATTCGAAAAAATGTATTTATGACGTCAGCATGATGTCATGCTGACGTCAGCAGTCAACAGGGGTTGACTGAGTCAACCCTGACATGTGGGTCCAGTGGGACCCACCTGTCATTCTCTATTTAAATTAATTAGGGTTTAGGTTAATCTAATTACAGTTTAATTAAACTTAACTAGTTAATTAATTTAATTAAACCGGATTAATTAACTTAATTAATTAATTAATTAATTAATAATTTTATTAAATCATTTTAATTTTATTAATTATATTTATTGTTTTTATTTATTTTATTATTTATTATTTATTTATTTTTTATTTTTATTATTATTATTTTTTTTGCGTTCTGGGGGCGGGCCCCATGTGTCTGTGGCCCAGAGGGTATCGGGCCCCACCCGGCAGTGGCCAAGGGGGCCGACCGGGCGCGGGTGCGGGCGCCCGACTGGGCATCCGCCCAAACCGTCGGGGCGAGGAGGACCGAGGCAAGGCCGGGCGGCCACCGAAGGGGAAACGTCGACGGGGAAGCAGCAGGGCGCCACCGGCGACGCGGGCCGGCAGGAGCTGCCCATACGGCGGCGAGCAAGGGGGGGTGGCCAGGACGGTGCGTCGGGGCGGACGAAGCGAGGCCGGGGCGAGGTGGTGGGGGTTCCGGGGAGGAGGAGGAGCGAGGGAAGCAGGGAGGCGCGGGGTGCTGCGGGTGGGTGGCTTGCCGGAGCACACCCACGGCGAGCTGGCCGTAGGCGGCGCCCGCGAAGGGAGGCAGGTCGGCGAGCACCGTGGTAGGCCGAGACGGTAGGGGGGGAAGCGAGCGGGGCACTGGCCCAGTCGCGGCGCGGTGGCCGCGGCCGTGAGCGCGTGCGCGGGCGGGGCGAAGCAGCGCGAGGCCGGTGGCCATCGGGGACGGCACCAGGGCCTCGGCGCGGATGGCGGGCACGGTCGAATCCGGCGACGGGAGCAGAGGGGGAGAAGAGAGGGGCGATGCTCACGGCGCGGAGTAGGGGTTCGGGGCAGTGGGCTCGGGGGAGGTCGAGGACGACCGGCGAGGAGGAGGGCGGGGAAGCGTTCGGCGGCGACGGGGCGGTCCGGCGTGTGGCGGCGGCCTCCTCCCGATCCAGATCGGGGGGGGGAGGGAGGATATTTCGGGGGGAGTGGGGGAGGCTGTCTGTGGGGAGTGGGGGGGAAGTGGATAAGGAAGAGGGGTGGGGGGGGGGGCGACCTGGGCCGGCCTGGTTGGCCCGATGGCCAGCTGGGCCGCGGTCCAGCAGGGGGGGGGGGCTTCCCTCCTTTTGTTTTTTTTCTATTTTGGTTTTCTGTTTTTCTTTCCTTTTGTATTTTCTTTTATTATTTCTTTTCTGTTTAAATCATTTAATCCATTTAGCCATTTTATAAAAACATGACTGTTGCACTATAATTACCCTTGTAATATTCGTCAACCACCGAACAATTTTATTTTAAATTTTGAATTTTTTTTATTGTTTTCATCAATTTGAATTTTGAATTTGAACGGTTTCGAATTATTGCGAGGATAGCAACAGTAATCGGGATGACGTGCCATGATTAGCGTGGGATTACTGTAGCAAGATTATCCGGGCGTTACAGCCGGCCTCCGCCGGGTCAAGTCGCCGATGTTGGCAATAAGCCATGACTATACACGGCGGCGACCGGCGTGAGCGCGACCAAGTCGAGTCGTGGCATGCGTGTGTCTCCTGACGTGAATCCGTGCTCACGTTCGTTGCGTGGAGGAGCTGAATGCACGAAGGCGTGCGATCTGTTGGAGCCAGCCAAGTCATGTGTGCGGCCAGAGTAGTTGGTTGCGCACGTCCTGAGGATGACCATGCATGTAGCTAGCAGGTTGTGTGTGCATGGATTAGTTAGTTGGCTCAGCGGCCGGATGATTCGTGCGTGTGTGCGTGAGTTAGTGGGGTGTGTGTGGCCACTGGCCTGTGTGTGCAGCTGGCTATAAAAGGCCCGTGTGTACTATTTGTAGAAGGTGCCGGTGTGTGTAGCCGTGCTCCGGTGTGTTGCCGAGCGACGGGGTGTGCCGAGTCAAGTGTGAGGGGCCTAGAAGATGTAGTCTCTATCGGGACCATGATGTGTGTCCGGTCGACGTGAGAGTTCTTCCGGGTTACCTCATGTGTGTGTTCGAGTGGTAGAGAGAAATAAAGCCAAGATACTGGCGTTGGTGCGTCACGGTGTTCGTTGCTAGAAAAATCATGGTTTCTCCTTCGTCTACCTTCGTCCGACATTTGTGGCGTCGAAAGGCTGCCCGGCGTGTGTCGCCGGGGAGGATTGGTCCGGGATTTGTCCCAACATTTGATATCATGAGCTTGGTTAGCTTGGGTGTGGTTCGCCGTGCCGGAGGCGTGCTGACGATGGCGGTGTTTGTTGGTGGTTGCATTGCGCGAAGCTCCGGGCCGTGTGTCGGCCTATGGAGGTGCCCGGCGTGGCGGCTGTCATGGCAGATGCGGAGGCGACGCGCGGTGAGTCCACGACGAGCGCGACGGACATGGAGGCCGGACGTGGATTTTTAGAACAGCTGCACCCGGACCCTGCTATCCTAGCTGTCCAATATTGCTTTAAGATCTGTGCAACACAACTAACTTTCTATCTGAAATTTTCTCTTTTTTGTTTCTCTTGCATAAAACATGTTTTGAAGTTCAAACCTTTGCAGCGTGGCAAAGCTTTCTATCTAGAATCTAGGATAAATCTTTCAGATTTTTTGGTCAAAAATAAATATACAAAAAATGTTTTTTTATCTGAAAGATTTATTTGGTCAAAAATAAACATTTTTTGTATATTTATTTTTGACCAAAAAATCTGAAAGATTTATCCTAGATTCTAGATAGAAAGCTTTGCCACACTGCAAAGGTTTGAACTTCAAAACATGTTTTATGCAAGAGAAACAAAAAAGAGAAATGTGTTTGCACGAATCGCGAAGCGCAGAATGGATGGCTAGATAGGAAGGGCCTGGGTGCAGGTGTTCTATTATATATTTTCGCATGGAGGCCGAGGCAGCGGGGCTGCGCTGCACAGCGAGAGCATGGCTACGATGACGCACGGCAACTCCGGCTGTGGTGGTGTCACACGGCTTCGACATCGAGCAACATGGCAATCACGGCGCAGGCGCGAACGAGCACACGATACGTCGCAGCGGGCGCGGAGGCATGCGATGGCATCAAGCGGAGGAGACGACGAAGACGACGAGCCAGGGCTGGTCATGCAGCGAGGTCATGGCTTAGGGGCTGAGTGTTGGCAATAAGCCATGACTGCACACGGCGGCGACCGGCGTGAGCGCGACCAAGTCGAGTCGTGGCATGCATGTGTCTCCTGATGTGAGTCCGTGCTCACGTTCATTGCGTGGAGGAGCTGAATGCACGAAGGTGTGCGATCTGTTGAAGCCAGCCGAGTCATGCGTGCGGCCGGAGCAGTTGGTTGCCCACGTCTTGAGGATGACCATGCATGTAGCTAGCAGGTTGTGTGTGTGCATGGATTAGTTAGTTGGCTCAGCGGCCGGATGATTCGTGCGTGTGTGCGTGAGTTAGTGGGGTGTGTGTGGCCGCTGGCCTGTGTGTGCAGCCGGCTATAAAAGCCCCGTGTGTACTGTTTGTAGAAGGTGCCGGTGTGTGTAGCCGTGCTCCGGTGTGTTGCCGAGCGACCGGGTGTGCCAAGCCAAGTGTGAGGGGCCTAGAAGATGTAGTCTCCGTCGGGACCGTGATGTGTGTCCGGTCGACGTGAGAGTTCTTCCCGGTTGTGCCGCGTGGATGCGTGTGTACCTCATGTGTGTGTTCGAGTCGTAGAGAGAAACAAAGCCAAGATATAGGCGTTGGTGCGCCTCGCCGGAAAAATCATGGTGTCTCCTTCGTCTACCTTCATCCGGCGTTTGTGGCGCCAAAAGGCTGCCCGGCGTGTGTCGCCGGGGAGGATTGGTCCGGGGTTTGTCCCAACAGCCGCGCCTCCGGCTGTTGTAAGTCGTTGACCGCCGTCTCAAGCTGAGTGCGGCTGTAGCTGACCCGTCGGCCCTGCCCTTGATTTCTACCGTGCGTGGCTGCGGACTAAAAGCAAGATTTATTATTGAGATGGATGAGATGGTGAAGAATTTTGTAAGCTGTACTACTACTTACCAAGTCCGAGCCTCAACTACTACTTACCAGCAAAATTCTAAGGAAGTATGACTATTGTATATACATGGAGGAAGCACAATCACTATACATACATGCATGAACTCCCGACTTACTGCAAGCTGCGGACTGCTTCTCCTGCGAGCCACCGCTCCACATGCAGCCATCCTGGCTCGCCCTTGTTATACTTTTGCCACACCCTCCGCCGGCTCCAGTCCGCCTTATCGTCCCACCTTCGCCTGGGCTTGGTTCTGCTGTACTCCGTGCCTTGCCCCGCGTTGTTCCTGCAAGCTCCTCTGCCATATGAAGAAAAACAACAGCAGCACAGGAAAAGAAGGGAGCACTGCATGTATAAAAAAATCAGTCATGAAGTGTGTGGAGCTACTGACTCGGAAGTGCGAGAGTCGTCGGGGCCACGTTGAGCCTCCTCTACCGTGTTGAGTCGTCGGGAGTCGCTGGTCTGCCTGAACTGCTGGGACTATATTAAGTCGCCGGTCTGCCTGAGCCGCCTCTGTCGCGATTGTCCGTCGTCCGAAAGAATCAGGTCATATCTCTCTAAATATATTTTATTAGCACATGTTGTTTTTACCAAAGAACAATTACTTTGGTCTATATATTTTTGTATACAGGATAATTATTCACTACAAATATGGTTTATGCCACGGGTGTGGAGCACGAGCTGATAGTGTTCCGCCCAGCGATAGTCTGTGACATATTACCCGATGAATGGACGCGCACAAGCCGCCGCCCTAGTGGCCCGGTCTACATCGACTTGCGGGGATCGCGTTTGTTCGCTTTTCAATGGACGTGCGCAAGTCGCCGCCCATGTGGCTTGATCTACATCAACTAGTCGGGACCATGCCTGCGATTGACTTGCCTGTCTGCACGGCTTACTGCGTCTGCGATTGACTCGCCCGTCCGCACCGGTTTACAACGCCACGGCCGACTCATCTATCCGTGCCGCCTCTAATGTTGCGGTAGTCTTTACCGTCTGTCTCTCGTGGACTGGTCTACATCAACACATTGGGTCGCATCTATCTGCATGAGTTGTTTATTGAGTACAAGAAAGTCACTGCTCGGGTAGCCCACTTCTTTCTTCCAACAATTTGGAGGAAAATTATTATATATGGTCAGCCGCCGTCTGCATTGGATGGCTCAATCGGCAGGCGCACAAGTGGCGCCACTACAGCTTGCTTAACTTCAAAACAACCAGTCGGGATGAACCATTAGCCGAGTTGCTGACACAGCTCATACAAGATCATTTATAACCCGCCCCAGTTATGTGACGCCCCGAGACCGATGTGCCAGGTGTCCTCCAGTTATTCGCTGTTATTGCTTTCTCATTCGCTTGCGTGTTGCATTTTGTCATGTCATCATGTGCATTGCATCATCATGTTTTTGAAACTTGCATCCGTCCCGGCCTCCTCGTTCTCTCCGTTGTCCGTTCTGAGCCCAGACACACTTGCAGGCGCCCGCGACATGTCCGAAATAGTATTTTATAAGTGTGCGAAAAATGTTCTTGGAATGGGATGAAAGTTGGCGTGTGGTGTTGTTTTGTTGTCAGTAGACCGCCCGCCAAGTTTCATCGCGTTCGGAGTTCGTTTGATAGCCTAACCGTTAAACTATAGCGGCAGTATAGCCGGTCAAACGTCGGACGTTTCCGGTCTCCGGAAACAGTTGCCGGGTCGCTCCCCTCTTCTCTCAGACCAACCCGCTCTTCACAATCCGCCAGACCCAACCTAACCTCTCTCGTCAGCCCGCGGCCCTCCCCTCGCGCGTGTCCGAAAGCTTCCCGGACCCAACTCAGGCATTCATGACCATTGGAGCCGGATCATCCCCGAACATCCCTAAATCATCATCGGTTTCTCATTGGACTCTCCTAAGCATTTTATCTCGACCATCTGATCTAAATCGGAGGATCCTTTTAGCCCCTAGTCTAGCCACCCTACCTATTTAATCAGCCTAACCCTAGTTTCTAGGGGAGATATCCCATCCATCCTTCCCATCCGCCGCCACCCGACCAACTCCCCTCTTCCTCGGGATCTCCCTCGCTCCAAATCACCAGCCATCACTTTCCCCTCTTCGATTTTGGCACCGAACCAACCAGTCAGTCCTCTCGATACACCTACCAGCAGCGCCTGTGCTCCCATCACCCTCAAGCTCCCACCTCCGGATCGAGCAGGAGGCTTGATGGCGAGCTCCCCAAGCGCCTCGTCCAGGGACTCTGCAACGTTCCCCTGCTTTCTCCCTTGTGTCTCTTCCCTTCCTCCTGTGCTGATCTACCTTCCCGTCTCTCTCCTCTCGCAGCAATCAGCAGGAACCATGGCCGCCGAGCTTCATAGCGCCGCCCTCGACCAGGAGCTCCGCCTGACTCCATGGCCGTCGTCCCGAACCTCTCCTTCGTCCCGCTGCATCTCCGCCTCTAACCCGGCCGGATCGACACAGTTCACTGTCGCGCCACCAAGTACCTTCCTTGGAGCACCACATCGCCCGCTCGTCTCCTGCTTCAACAGATCGCGGCGACATGTCTGCCTCCTCTGCCTCACGCTCATTCGCCGCCGCCAAGACCCTACGTCCTCTGTTGCCTTCTTCCCCACGCCCGGATTAGCCGCCGCACCGTCCCGGAGTCACGCGCCAAGTCCGCCGCCGGCGCTCCTTGCCGCCTCGTTCGTCAGGGAGACGATGAGCACCTGGCTCTTCAACGCTCCAACCGTTGACCCGCTGCCCAATCTCACACCCGTCGTGGGCACGAGCGCCCGACGCGGACCGGCCTCGCCTAGGCCCAGCGCCCACCTCGTCCTTCCACTCAGTCGGCCTGCTGCAGCCAACCGACCGGGCCAAGGCCCATTATGTGAGGCAACCTCCCCAGCACCCATGCCATGTTTCGGCCTGTAGCTCCAATTCGGCCCGATGCCTGTTTTTTTCCACGAACAAATTTGCTAATTAATCAGAGAACTGCAGTTTTTCAGAAAACCCCTTAATGTTCATGCATATTCTAACTCACAAACCGTACATCAATTTAAAATAAGTTATATATGAAACTTGCTTAGTTTTTCAACTAGTTTAATAATTTGTCATTTTCATCCATGGTTAAAATGATTAAATTGCTGTTTGTGTAGATTTACTCTTATGCCATGCTAAAACGGTTTAATTCATAACTAATTAACCATAGCTCGGTTTTAATTAATCTTTATATGTAAATGGGGTAGAATTTTGCCTAGTTTAACATGATGGTTTTACTTTGCATGTTTAATAAATCTAAAATTGTGTTTAGGGCAGATCAGTACCACAACCAAAATATGCACATGAGGATTTACCGGATTTGTTGTTCGTTGTTCCGGCCTCATTTAAACTTGCCTAGATAGGTAGTTTTCATTTGCTTCACCCTCTTGCCATGTTTAACAACATTTAATATTGTTGGGTACATAAACGAGATCGAACAAAATAACTTGTCGTGGTGTTTCGTCAATATGCACCTTTGCATATTGAGCTCCACTTAATTTGTAGGATTGCTTGTGCACTTTGCCATGCCATGCCCTCTTTAAACCGGGCATGCATCATACTTGGTTGTGCATCTTGCCATGTTTATGTGGTGGTTGTTTACTATATTGTTTGCTTCTTTCCGGTGTTGCTTCTTCGGGTTGGTTCCAGTAATGTCGCGTTTGTGAGAAACCGTTCGACTACGTCTGTTTGTCTTCTTCATGGACTCGTTCTTCTTCCTTGCGGGATTTCAGGCAAGATGACCATACCCTCGAAATCACTTCTATCTTTGTTTGCTAGTTGCTCGCTCTTTTGCTATGCCTATGCTGCGATACCTACCACTTGCTTATTATGCCTCCCATATTGTTGAACCAAGCCTCTAACCCACCTTGTCCTAGCAACCCGTTGTTTGGCTATGTTACCGCTTTGCTCAGCCCCTCTTATAGTGTTGTTAGTTGCAGGTGAAGATTGAAGTTTGTTCCTTGTTGGAACAGGTTTACTTGTTGGGATATCACAATATCGCTTATTTAATTAATGCATTTATATACTTGGTAAAGGGTGGAAGGCTCGGCCTTTTGCCTAGTGTTTTGTTCCACTCTTGCCGCCCTAGTTTCCGTCATATCAGTGTTATGTTCCCGGATTTTGCATTCCTTACGCGGTTGGGTAATAATGGGAACCCCTTGACAGTTTGCCTTGAATAAAACTCTTCCAGCAATGCCCAACTTTGGTTTTACCATTCGCCACCTGGCCTCTTTTTCCCTTGGGTTTCGCGGACTCAAGGGTCATCATTATTTTAACCCCCCCGGGCCAGTGCTCCTCTGAGTGTTGGTCCACCTCGTCAGCAGCCGGTGACCACCATGGGCAACTCTGGGCTGGCCTACCGGAAGTTTAGACAATCTGAGTGTGCCCTGAGAACGAGATATGTGCAGCTCCTATCGGGATTTGTCGGCACATTTGGGCGGTTTTGCTGGATTTGTTTTAACTTGTCGAAGTTGTCTTGTAGAAACGGGATACCGAGTCTGATCAGAATGTCTCGGGAGAAGGTATATCCTTCGTTGACCGTGAGAGCTTGTCATGGGCTAAGTTGGGACTCCCCTGCAGGGATTTGAACTTTCGAAAGCCGTGCCCACGGTTATGGGCAGATGGGAATTTGTTAACGTTCGGTTGTAGAAAACCTGAAGTTGACCTTAATTAAAATACATCAACCGCATGTGTTACCGTGATGGTCTCTTCTCGGCGGAGTCCGGCAAGTGAACACGGTGTTGGAGTTATGCTTGACGTATGTTGTTCTAGGATCACTTCTTGATCATAGTTTCTCGATCGTGCTTTGCCTTCTCTTCTCGCTCTCATTTGCGTATGTTAGCCACCATATATGCTAGTCGCGTGCTGCAGCTCCACCTCATACCTTTACCTTACCCATAAGCTTAAATAGTCTTGATCACGAGGGTGCGAGATTGCTGAGTCCCCGTGACTCACAGATACTTCCAAAACCAGCTTGCAGGTGCCGAGGAGTCCGTGCAGATGACGCAACCAAGCTCAAGGAGGAGCTCAATGAAGATCTTGTCCTTTGTGTTGTTCCGTTCTAGTTGATCAGTAGTGGAGCCCAGTTGGGGTCGATCGAGGACCTTGTCGCATTTGGGGTTCTTCTTTTATTTTGGTTCCGTAGTCGGACCTTGATTGTTTTGGATGTTGTAATGCTTTATTCATGTAATTGTGTGAAGTGGCGATTGTAAGCCAACTATGTATCTCTTTCCCTTATGTATTACATGGGTTGTGTGAAGATTACCTCACTTGCGACATTGCTTTCAATGTGGTTATGCCTCTAAGTCGTGCTTCGACACGTGGGAGATATAGCCGCATCGAGGGCGTTACAAGTTGGTATCAGAGCCTTCCCCGACCTTAGGAGCCCCCACTGCTTGATCGAATTAGCGGACGAGTTGAGTCTAGAAAAATGTTTTGAGTCATTAAGAATTATATATCGGAGAGTTTAGGAATTCTTTTTACTCCCCAGTCCCTTCATCGCTCTGGTAAGGCATCCTGACGTAGAGTTTTGACTCTTCTCTTCTCAAATTTCACTAAAAAAATTAGGGTCACGTGGGTATCTTGGAATCATTCCGATGGTTTTGTGACGAGAACATTGTTCTTGGTGCCTCCTGACATTTAGGGGTTGTGGCAGTGTCCTAGGGAGTTGAGCTCCGAGGTGTTGTCATCACAATTTTATCGTTGCAGTTCTGGAATACCTGAGTTTAGTTTCACCGACATTGAAAATCTCTTTTATGCAGTTGTTGGTGAGATAACCTCGACGCCACCCAGTACTGGGGCGGGAGTTCGTGAGTATTGCCATAACTCGTATAACGGATGCTTTTCGAAGGTTGAGGTAGACGATTTCTGAAGGTTTCTTGGTTATGTGTTGAAGGATGGATACAGCTGGATGTAGGGTTTGCTAGATTTGGGTGAGATATTATGCTTCCCCTGTATCCCCAACACCTGATTGCATAACCGAAAAGGTTCGGGAGTTTCATAAGTGGGAATTCAAGTAGATCTTAGGATATCTTTCCGACAGATGTATGATATGAAATTGGGGTTCTACGTCTAGTGGTCCGCCTATTCACGGTTGGTTTTACAGTGGTCTCATTGTGTCTTAAAGAGTCCTTGGCTATGCCGACTCGGGGACACTTTGTATGTCATGTGCACTGCCTTGTACATGATGGTGCTGTACGATCGAGCCCGTGTAGGTCCCACCACAAAAACTTCAGACGAAATCTCTATCATATGTTTGTTCCGGCTTATTCTGCAAGCCAATCCTTTGTTTGTTTTGAGTTGTGGTATTTGAGTTGCTTCGAAGTCAAATGTTGATTCCATACCGTTCCTAAGTGGTGTTCTCATACTCCGATACGAATACTAATCCTCCTTGATAATCGGGATTGTTATGCCAATCTTGCTCAACCGGTGTGCTTCTCTTCAAGTGGATCCGGTCATTTCAACATCCTCAAGATCAATTCTAAGTTTCTCAACGGTGTTCGTTTCTTCCATTCCAAATTGTCTTTGTTTTTCCCACCCTCCCTCCCTTTGTTTTTCTTCAAGGACCCAGATTTCTTATTCAAGTATCTTTTTATTGTTGTGAAGCCTTTCCATTCTTTTCCGTCAATGTTCTTAACCGGTGATTCTCATGAAGATGCTCCACAAGTTCACCATTCTTTATTCTTTTCATCTCCAGTGGATTCAAGTCAAGATTTGTCGATTATATCCTTTTATTGTTTCTAATACCTTGTCTTGTCGGTGCACCTCTAAATCATTAATTTTTCGTTATTCATTTGTTCCGGAGTGCTCAAGATATCTCGAAGATTCGTGTTTCCACTCTGCATTCGTTCAAGATCTCTCGAGGATGTTCTGTCATTCAAGCCTTTTAATTCAACCAGTTAAATCTCTCTTTTTAATCATTCTAACGGTGTTTTCTCTTGAGTGGGCCCTAACCCACAGGTTTTTTTCCCAGGATCTTACCTGACTCTTATTATTTTTTCGGAGCTTCTCAAATTCTTTTCTAAAGTTTGACGTAAGAATGATTTTCATCAGTCAGATGTGTTTCTCCAAGATCTCTCAATTTTCTTTTCATCGTTGGCTCAACCTCTTTGCTTTTGATTCTTTCGGAGTGTCTAAACAATTCACGGTGGTGTTTCTCGTCGTCACTCTCAACATTTGAAGACCGAAGAAGAGCTTTACCTCCATATCTTATCCGTTCTCTCAGAGATTCGTGGTTCTAGTTCGAGGCCATCCTCTCATAATTGTTTGATTGTGGGAATTCTTTTCACCTATCCGGAGCAAATTCAAGAGTCTTCTCAGTTTGTTCATCCGGAGTCCATCATCTCAGATTTATTCATTCTCAGCTTTCAGCTCTCTTTCTCCAAATCTTACCGGTGCATCATTCAAGTTTTCTCTAATCGGCTCATGATCTCTTCGTTCTCATGGATCTAAATTGCCTCAAGCACCTTTGTTCATTTGATAATTCTTCCCGATGTTTCTTTATATTTTTCATTGTTCATTTTCAATTTTACGGTGGTTCGTTCAAGAGTGCTTCCCTTTCATTATCATACCAATTCATTTGTTGTTTTCAATCCTACGAGTGGATTCGCCGAAGACCTTCCCAAGTCTGACACTATATCTCTCTTAATCTTTTCTACGAGAATAAGTAGTATGTCAAATCCGTTGATTGTCATCAATTGAATTGGTGAAGGATAAGCATAATGTAATTCTTATTCCTGTTTCATCCAAGCGATTAATTTCCTATTCCGGAGGCTCATCAAATTCTCGTTTTCATTTGTTTCATCTTTCTTTTCCGGAGTTCAAAGTTTTCTCTTTATCTCGTCGCAAAGCTTCATCAAATCATTGCAAGGTTTCAACCTTACTCTTCTCATCTTTCTTTTCGTTTGATCATTCTTTTGTTTACCGGAGTTCTTCATGAAGTTTCTGCATGATGGTCCATAAAGGACTTAATCCGTTCTCGAAACATTCATCAAGATTATTTTCAGAGGAGTTCAAGCATTCTTCTTCTTGTAATCCGGAGTGCAATTCTTCCTTCCGTACCATTGGAGGTGATATTACGTCACTCTTGATAATTTGAGTTCATGTTCCATGATTCACATGTTGTTAAGAATGAGATATATTAAGTGCATCAACCTCTTCGTTCGAGTTAACTTGGGTTATATTTCACCTAAAGCTTTCCCTAAGGATTTTTTTATTAATTATGGTGATTATAAATGATCCAAGTTCTTCATTTATCCTCTCGGTGAAATAAGTTTCTCGTCTCCTTATTCATATCAATCCAATTCTTTTTCCCGTGAGTGGCAGGTTTTCATCTCTTAATTTGAGATGTACTCCACAAGACCATATCAAGCTTATCCTTTCGTTGTTGGTTTTCCAACAACTCCGCTCGACCCATCTCCTAAGGATGCCTTCTCAAGCTCTTTTGTGGCATAAGATGGCATTTTCTTCTCCATTCTTTTATTTCAATTATCTATCTTCTATTCTTTCTTCCGGAGGCCTTGTGATGTTGCTCTTTTCAATCATCATCTCGAATTGTGAAGATCATGTTTTTCTTTTCGTGCTTTTCCTTTCAACCGGAGTGTTGTGCCCTCTGCTCAAGTTCCCTCATCTTATCAAGTTCTTATTCAATCCCTTTCCTTTTCAATCGAAGTTCTGCCCGAATTTGTTCTTCCTTGTTCATCTAATGGAGTGTTTTCAACTTCACTTATCTCCGTTGTAATATTTTCTCGAGTTGGCTTAACCTTTTCAAGGTTCTTTGGTTTCACTCATTTGTCAAAGGAGCAACTTAGTTTTACCTCTTCTTTATCTCTTCCGTTTTCCCTCCGGTGCCATTCTAGATCTCGAGACAAGATCCTCTCGTAGTGGCGGAGTGTTGTGACGCCCCGAGACCGATGTGCCAGGTGTCCTCCAGTTATTCGCTGTTATTGCTTTGTCATTCGCTTGCGTGTTGCATCTTGTCATGTCATCATGTGCATTGCATCATCATGTTTTCGAAACTTGCATCCGTCCCGGCCTCCTCGTTCTCTTCGTTGTCCGTTCTGAGCCAGACACACTTGCAGGCGCCCGTGGCATGTCTGAAATAGTATTTTATAAGTGTTTGGAAAATGTTCCCGGAATAGGATGAAAGTTGGCGTGTGGTGTTGTTTTGTTGTCAGTAGACCGCCCGCCAAGTTTCATCGCGTTCGGAGTTCGTTTGATAGCCTAACCGTTAAACTATAGCAACAGTATAGTCGGTCAAACGTCGGACGTTTCTGGTCTCCAGAAACAGTTGCTGGGTCGCTCCCCTCTTCTCTCAGACCAACGCTCTCTTCACAATCCGCCAGACCCAACCTAACCTCTCTCGTCAGCCCGCGGCCCTCCCCTCGCGCGTGTCCGAAAGCTTCCCGGACCCAACTCAGGCATTCATGACCGTTGGAGCCGGATCATCCCCGAACATCCCTAAATCATCATCGGTTTCTCATTGGACTCTCCTAAGCATTTTATCTCGACCATCCGATCTAAATCGGAGGATCCTTTTAGCCCCTAGTCTAGCCACCCTACCTATTTAATTAGCCTAACCCTAGTTTCTAGGGGAGATATCCCATCCATCCTTCCCATCCGCCGCCACCCGACCAACTCCCCTCTTCCTCGGGATCTCCCTCGCTCCAAATCACCAGCCATCACTTTCCGCTCCTCGATTTTGGCACCGAACCAACCAGTCACTCCTCTCGATCCACCTACTAGCAGCGCCTGTGCTCCCATCACCCTCAAGATCCCACCTCCGGATCGAGCAGGAGGCTCGATGGTGAGCTCCCGAAGCCCACCATGCCAAGCGCCTCATCCAGGGACTCTGCACCGTTCCCCTGCTTTCTCCCTTGTGTCTCTTCCCTCCCTCCTGTGCTGATCTACCTTCCCGTCTCTCTCCTCTCGCAGCAATCAGAAGGAACCATGGCCGCCGAGCTTCACCGCGCCGCCCTCGACCAGGAGCTCCGCCTGACTCCATGGCCGTCGTCCCGAACCTCTCCTTCGTCCCGCTGCATCTCCGCCTCTAACCCGGCCAGATCGACACGGTTCACTGCCGCGCCGCCAAGTACCTTCCTTGGAGCACCACATCGCCCGCTCGTCTCCTGCTTCAACAGATCGCGGCGACATGTCTGCCTCCTCTGCCTCACGCTCATTCGCCGCCGCCAAGACCCTACGTCCTCTGTTGCCTTCTTCCCCACGCCCGGATTAGCCGCCGCACCGTCCCGGAGTCACGCGCCAAGTCCGCCGCCGGCGCTCCTTGCCGCCTCGTTCGTCAGGGAGACGATGAGCACCTGGCTCTTCAACGCTCCAACCGTTGACCCGCTGCCCAATCTCACACCCGTCGTGGGCACGAGCGCCCGACGCGGACCGGCCTCGCCTAGGCCCAGCGCCCACCTCGTCCTTCCACTCAGTCGGCCTGCTGCAGCCCACCGACCGGGCCAAGGCCCATTATGTGAGGCAACCTCCCCAGCACCCATGCCATGTTTCGGCCTGTAGCTCCAATTCGGCCCGATGCCTGTTTTTTTCCACGAACGAATTTGCTAATAAATCAGAGAACTGCAGTTTTTTAGAAAACCCCTTAATGTTCATGCATATTCTAACTCACAAACCGTACATCAATTTAAAATAAGTTATATATGAAACTTGCTTAGTTTTTCAACTAGTTTAATAATTTGTCATTTTCATCCATGGTTAAAATGATTAAATTGCTGTTTGTGTAGATTTACTCTTATGCCATGCTAAAACGGTTTAATTCATAACTAATTAACCATAGCTCGGTTTTAATTAATCTTTATATGTAAATGGGGTAGAATTTTGCCTAGTTTAACATGATGGTTTTACTTTGCATGTTTAATAAATCTAAAATTGTGTTTAGGGCAGATCAGTACCACAACCAAAATATGCACATGAGGATTTACCGGATTTGTTGTTCGTTGTTCCGGCCTCATTTAAACTTGCCTAGATAGGTAGTTTTCATTTGCTTCACCCTCTTGCCATGTTTAACAACATTTAATATTGTTGGGTACATAAACGAGATCGAACTAAATAACTTGTCGTAGTGTTTCGTCAATATGCACCTTTGCATATTGAGCTCCACTTAATTTGTAGGATTGCTTGTGCACTTTGCCATGCCATGCCCTCTTTAAACCGTACATGCATCATACTTGGTTGTGCATCTTGCCATGTTTATGTGGTGGTTGTTTACTATATTGTTTGCTTCTTTCCGGTGTTGCTTCTTCGGGTTGGTTCCAGTAATGTCGCGTTTGTGAGGAACCGTTCGACTACGTCTGTTTGTCTTCTTCATGGACTCGTTCTTCTTCCTTGTGGGATTTCAGGCAAGATGACCATACCCTCGAAATCACTTCTATCTTTGCTTGCTAGTTGCTCGCTCTTTTGCTATGCCTATGCTGCGATACCTACCACTTGCTTATTATGCCTCCCATATTGTTGAACCAAGCCTCTAACCCACCTTGTCCTAGCAAACCATTGTTTGACTATGTTACCGCTTTGCTCAGCCCCTCTTATAGTGTTGTTAGTTGCAGGTGAAGATTGAAGTTTGTTCCTTGTTGGAACAGGTTTACTTGTTGGGATATCACAATATCACTTATTTAATTAATGCATTTATATACTTGGTAAAGGGTGGAAGGCTCGGCCTTTTGCCTAGTGTTTTGTTCCACTCTTGCCGCCCTAGTTTCCGTCATATCGGTGTTATGTTCCCGGATTTTGCATTCCTTACGCGGTTGGGTAATAATGGGAACCCTTGACAGTTCGCCTTGAATAAAACTCTTCTAGCAATGCCCAACTTTGGCTTTACCATTCGCCACCTAGCCTCTTTTTCCCTTGGGTTTCGCGGACTCAAGGGTCATCATTATTTTAACCCCCCCGGGCCAGTGCTCCTCTGAGTGTTGGTCCACCTCTTCAGCCGCCAGTGACCACCAGGGGCAACTCTAGGCTGGCCTACCGGAAGTTTAGACAATCTGAGTGTGCCCTAAGAACGAGATATGTGCAGCTCCTATCGGGATTTGTCGGCACATTCGCGCGGTGTTGCTGGATTTGTTTTAACTTGTCGAAGTTGTCTTGTAGAACCGAGATACCGAGTCTGATCGGAATGTCTCGGGAGAAGGTATATCCTTCTTTGACTGTGAGAGCTTGTCATGGGCTAAGTTGGGACTCCCATGCAGGGAT
The DNA here is from genome assembly GCF_018294505.1 of Triticum aestivum. Lineage (NCBI taxonomy): Eukaryota > Viridiplantae > Streptophyta > Magnoliopsida > Poales > Poaceae > Triticum > Triticum aestivum. Next base: position 582,300,856 of record NC_057812.1, read on the forward strand.
TTGAACTTTCGAAAGCCGTGCCCGCGATTATGGGCAGATGGGAATTTGTTAACGTCTAGTTGTAGAAAACCTGAAGTTGACCTTAATTAAAATACATCAACCGCGTGTGTTACCGTGATGGTCTCTTCTCGGCGGAGTCCGGGAAGTGAACACGGTGTTGGAGTTATGCTTGACGTAGGTTTTTCTAGGATCACTTCTTGATCATTGTTTCTCGATCGTGCTTTGCCTTCTCTTCTCGCTCTCATTTGCGTATGTTAGCCACCATCTATGCTAGTCGCGTGCTGCAGCTCCACCTCATACCTTTACCTTACCCATAAGCTTAAATAGTCTTGATCTCAAGGGTGCGAGATTGCTGAGTCCCCGTGACTCACAGATACTTCCAAAACCAGCTTGCGGGTGCCGAGGAGTCCGTGCAGATGACGCAACCAAGCTCAAGGAGGAGCTCGATGAAGATCTTGTCCTTTGTGTTGTTCCGTTCTAGTTGATCAGTAGTGGAGCCCAGTTGGGGTCGATCGAGGACCTTGTCGCATTTGGGGTTCTTCTTTTATTTTGGTTCCGTAGTCGGACCTTGATTGTTTTGGATGTTGTAATGCTTTATTCATGTAATTGTGTGAAGTGGCGATTGTAAGCCAACTATGTATCTCTTTCCCTTATGTATTACATGGGTCGTGTGAAGATTACCTCACCTGCGACATTGCTTTCAATGCGGTTATGCCTCTAAGTCGTGCTTCGACACGTGGGAGATATAGCCGCATCGAGGGCGTTACAAGTTACCTCAACCTTCTGTGGATTCACATCGCGTTATCAACACCAATGATATACATCTGATGCTTTGATCAAAATATGAAGAATCTCAAGCCAACTCTTTGAGTCGTTTAGAGACTAGGGGGCTATGGTGACATGACTCAACAAATGTTGCCAGATTCAGAAAAATTCAAGAACTCCGGGTCTTTGGAGGGAAAAATAACCGGCCCTGGAGGCTACTGCCCTATTGGTGAAAAATTAAATGTCGTCAGAAAATATCTGGCTTAAAAAGTGATTGCCAATCATAAAGTTCTGGCTCAATAGAAGAATTCCGGGTTATCAGGAAAGATTCCAGTTCAAAATATGGTTCAAGGGAAATCTGTCTCCCACAAATTTTTGAAACTCTCAATATCCGGTTTAAAATCCCGGTTCAAGAAGATTTTATCTCTTGCAGAAAGTTAAAGGTTGCCGAACAGGACCTTCTGCCATGATGCACGGTTCAAACATGAATATCCTGCCTTATTGGCTTATCATATTATTGGTCACATGGGGGCTTCTGCTTTATACAATAAATTTATGATTACCCTTTGATCTAGCTTATCGGCCACATAAAAAACTTGGGGGCTTGCTACCCAGGTTAAAGTGATATTTAGTTAATTATTTTTGCAGATGATTAATATATAAATTCCTCACGTCCAGCATTTTATTTTAGAATTTTGGGGTTCCAGATCTTGCGCTAGCAACAGATTACTACAGATTGTTCTGTTTTTGACAGATTCTGTTTTTCGTGTGTTGTTTGCTTATTTTGATGAATCTATGGCTAGTAAAATAGTTTATAAACCATAGAGAAGTTGGAATACAATAGGTTTAACACCAATATAAATAAATAATGAGTTCGTTACAGTACCTTGAAGTGGTCTTTGTTTTCTTTCGCTAACGGAGCTCACGAGATTTTCTACTTTAAGTTTTGTGTTGTGAAGTTTTCAAGTTTTGGGTAAAGATTTGATGGATTACGGAACAAGGAGTGGAAAGAGCCTAATCTTGGGGATGCCCATGGCACCCCCAATATAATCTAAGGACACCTAAAAGACAAAGCTTGGGGATGCCCCGGAAGGCATCCCCTCTTTTCGTCTACTTCTATCGGTAACTTTACTTGGAGCTATATTTTTATTCACCACATGATATGTGTTGTGCTTGGAGTATCTTGTATTATTTGAGTCTTTATTTGTTAGTTTAACACAATCATCCTTGCTGTACACACCTTTTTAGAGATCCATACATGATTTGGAATTTGTTAGAATACTCTATGTGCTTTGCTTATATCTTTTGAGTTATATAGTTTTGCTCTAGTACTTCACTTATATCTTTTAGAGCACGGTGGTGGATTTGTTTTATAGAAACTATTGATCTCTCATGCTTCACTCAGATTATTTTTAGAGTCTTAAATAGCATGGTAATTTTCTTAAATAGTCCTAATATGCTAGGTATTCAAGATTAGTAAATTTTTTCCTAGGAGTGTTTTGAATACTAAGAGACGTTTGATGCTTGATGATTGTTTTGAGATATGGAGGTAATAATATCAAAGTCGTACTAGTTGAGTAGTTGTGAATTTGAGAAGTGCTTGTGTTGAAGTTTGCAAGTCCCATAGAATGCACGTATGGTAAACGTTGTGTAACAAATTGGAAACATGAGGTGTTTTTTTGATTGTCTTCCTTATGAGTGGCGGTCGGGGACGAGCGATGGTCTTTTCCTACCAATCTACCCCCCTAGGAGCATGCGCGTAGTGCCGAGGTTTTTGATGACTTGTAGATTTTTGCAATAAGAATGTGAGTTCTTTATGACTAATGTTGAGTCCATGGATTATACGCGCTCCCACCCTTCCATCATTGCTAGCCTCTTCGGTACCGTGCATTGCCCTTTCTCACATTGAGAGTTGGTGCAAACTTCACCGGTGCATCCAACCCCCGTGATATGATACGCTCTTTCACACATAAACCTCCTTATATATTCCTCAAAACAGCCACCATACCTACCTATTATGGCATTTCCATAGCCATTCCGAGATATATTGCCATGCAACTTTCCACCATCTCGTTTATCATGACACATTCATCATTGTCATATTGCTTAGCATTATCATGTAGTTGACATAGTATTTGTGGCAAAGCCAACGTTCATAATTCTTTCATACATGTCACTCTTGGTTCATTGCATATCCCGGTACACCGCCGGAGGCATTCATATAGAGTCATCTTTTGTTCTAGCATCGAGTTGTAATCATTCAGTTGTAAATAAATAGAAGTGTGATGATCATCATTTTCTAGAGCATTGTCCCAAGTGAGGAAATAAAAAAAAAGAGAAAGGCCATATAAAAAAAGAAAAAGGCCTAAATAAAAAAATGAGAGAAGAGAGAAGGGACAATGTTACTATCCTTTGCCACACTTGTGCTTCAAAGTAGCACCATAACCTTCATGATAGACAGTCTCTTGTTTTGTCACTTTCATCTACTAGTGGGAAATTTTCATTATAGAACTTGGCTTGTATATTCCAACAATGGGCCTCCTCAAGTGCCCTAGGTCTTTGTGAGCAAGCAAGTTGGATGCACACCCACTTAGTTTCTTTTGTTGAGCTTTCATACATTTATAGCTCTAGTGCATCCGTTGCATGGCAATCCCTACTCCTTGCATTAACATCAATCGGTGGGCATCTCCATAGCCCATTGATTAGCCTCGTTGTTGTGAGACTTTCTCCCTTTTGTCTTCTCCACATAACCCCTATCATCATATTCTATTCCACCCATAGTGCTATGTCCATGGCTCGCGCTCATATATTGCGTGAACGTTTATAGGTTTGAGATTGCTAAGGTATGAAACAATTGCTTGCCTTGCCATCGGGGTTGTGCATGATGAGAGCATTCTTGTGTGACGAAAATGGAGCATGACTAAACTATATGATTTTGTAGGGATGAACTTTCTTTGGCCATGTTATTTTGAGAGGACATAATTGCTTAGTTAGTATGCTTGAAGTATTATTATTTTTATGTCAATATGAACTTTTGTCTTGAATCTTTCGGATCTGAATATTCATACCACAATTAAGAAGAATTACATTAAAATTATGCCAAGTAGGACTCCGCATCAAAAATTCTGTTTTTATCATTTACCTACTCGAGGACGAGCAGGAATTAAGCTTGGGGATGCTTGATACGTCTCCAACGTATCTATAATTTTTGATTGCTCCATGCTATATTATCTCCTGTTTTGGACATTATTGGGCTTTATTACCCACTTTTATATTATTTTTGGGACTAACCTATTGACCGCAGGCCCAGCCCAGAATTGCTGTTTTTTGCCTATTTCAGGGTTTCGAAGAAAAGGAATATCAAACGGAGTCCAATCGGAATGAAACCTTCAGGAACGTGATTTTCTCACTGAACATGATCCAGGAGACTTGGACCCTACGTCAAGACACAAAAGAGGAGGCCACGAGGTAGGGGGCGTGCCTACCTGCCCCCCCCCCCCCCCCCCAGGCGCACCCTCCACCCTCGTGGGCCCCCTGTTGCTCCACTGACGTACTCCTTCCTCCTATATATACCTACGTACACCCAAACGATCTGATACAGAGCCAAAACCCTAATTCCACCGCCGCAACTTTCTGTATCCACGAGATCCCATCTTGGGGCCTGTTCCGGAGCTCCATCGGAGGGGGCGTCAATCATGGAGGGCTTCTACATCATCACCATAGCCCCTCCGATGAAGTGTGAGTAGTTCACCTCAGACCTACGGGTCCATAGTTATTAGCTAGATGGCTTCTTCTCTCTTTTTGGATCTCAATACAATGTTCTCCCCCTCTCTTGTGGAGATCTATTCGATGTAATCTTCCTTTTGCGATGTGTTTGTTGAGATCGATGAATTGTGGGTTTATGATCAAGTCTATCTATGAACAATATTTGAATCTTCTCTGAATTCTTTTATGTATGATTGGTTATCTTTGCAAGTCTCTTCGAATTATCAGTTTGGTTTGGCTTACTAGATTGATCTTTCTTGCAATGGGAGAAGTGCTTAGCTTTGGGTTCAATCTTGCGGTGTCCTTTCCCAGTGACAGTAGGGGCAGCAAGGCACGTATTGTATTGTTGCCATCGAGGATAACAAGATGGGGTTTTCATCATATTGCATGAGTTTATCCCTCTACACCATGTCATCTTGCTTAAGGCGTTACTCTGTTTTCATTAACTTAATACTCTAGATGCATGCTGGATAGCGGTCGATGAGTGGAGTAATAGTAGTAGATGCAGGCAGGAGTCGGTCTACTTGTCTCGGACGTGATGCCTATATACATGATCATACCTAGATATTCTCATAACTATGCTCAATTCTGTCAATTTCTCAATAGTAATTTGTTCACCCACCGTAGAATACCTATGCTCTTGAGAGAAGCCACTAGTGAAACCTATGGCCCCCGGGTCTATCTTCATCATATTAGTCTTCCAATACTTAGTTATTTCCTTTGCTTTTACTTTGCTTTTATTTTGCTTTGCATCTTTATCATATAAATACCAAAAATATTATCTTATCATATCTATCAGATCTCACTCTCGTAAGTGGCCGTGTAGGGATTGACAACCCCTTATCGCATTGGTTGCGAGGATTTATTTGTTTTGTACAGGTATGAGGGACTCGCGTGTAGACTCCTACTGGATTGTGAAGGAAATATGCCCTAGAGGCAATAATAAAGTTATTATTTATTTCCTTATTTCATGGTAAATGTTTATTATTCATGCTAGAATTGTATTAACCGGAAACATAATACATGTGTGAATACATAGACAAACAGAGTGTCACTAGTATGCCTCTACTTGACTAGCTCGTTAATCAAAGATGGTTATGTTTCCTAACCATAGACAAAGAAGTTGTTATTTGATTAACGAGGTCACATCATTAGTTGAATGATCTGATTGACATGACCCATTCCATTAGCTTAGCACCCGATCGTTTAGTATGTTGCTATTGCTTTCTTCATGACTTATACATGTTCCTATGACTATGAGATTATGCAACTCCTGTTTGCCAGAGGAACACTTTGGGTGCTACCAAACGTCACAACGTAACTGGGTGATTATAAAGGAGCATTACAGGTGTCTCCAAAGGTAGATGTTGGGTTGGCGTATTTCGAGATTAGGATTTGTCACTCCGATTGTCGGAGAGGTATCTCTGGGCCCTCTCGGTAATGCGCGTCACATAAGCCTTGCAAGCATTGCAACTAATGAGTTAGTTGCGAGATGATGTATTACGGAACGAGTAAAGAGACTTGCCGGTAACAAGATTGAACTAGGTATTGGATACCGACGATCGAATCTCGGGCAAGTAACATACCGATGACAAAGGGAACAACGTATGTTGTTATGCGGTCTGACCGATAAAGATCTTCGTAGAATATGTAGGAGCCAATATGGGCATCCAGGTCCCGCTATTGGTTATTGACCGGAGACATGTCTCGATCATGTCTACATTATTCTCGAACCCGTAGGGTCCGCACGCTTAAGGTTTCGATGACAGTTATATTATGAGTTTATGAGTTTTGATGTACCGAAGGAGTTCGGAGTCCCGGATGAGATCGGGGACATGACTAGGAGTCTCGAAATGGCCGAGACGTAAAGATCGATATATTGGACGACTATATTCGGACATCGGAAAGGTTCCGAGTGATTCGGGTATTTTTCGGAGTACCGGGTAGTTACGGGAGAAGTAATGGGCCTTGATGGGCTTTAGTGGGAAGAGGAAAAAGGCTGCTGCGCCCCCCCTCCCCTTTGGTCCGAATTGGACTAGGGAAAAGGGGCCCGGCCACCTCTCCTTCTCCTCCTATTCCTTCTCCCTTCCTCCCCTCTTGATGGACTCCTACTAGGACTTGGAGTCCTAGTAGGACTCCCATCCTGGCCGCACCAATGGCCTTGGCCAGCCTCCTCCTCCTCCATCCTTTATATACTGAGGCAAGGGGCACCCTCTAGACACAAGTTGATCCACGTGATCTGTTCCTTAGCCGTGTGCGGTGCCCCCTGCCACCATATTCCTCGATAATACTGTAGCGGAGTTTAGGCGAAGCCCTGCTGCTGTAGTTCATCAAGATCGTCACCACGCCGTCGTGCTGACGGAACTCTTCCCCGACACTTTGCTGGATCGGAGTTCGGGGATCGTCATCGAGCTGAACGTGTGCTCGAACTCGGAGGTGCCGTAGTTTCGGTGCTTGATCGGTTGGATCGTGAAGACGTACGACTACTTCCTCTACGTCGAGTCATCGCTTCCGCAGTCGGTCTGCGTTGGGTACATAGACAATACTCTCCCCCTCGTTGCTATGCATCACATGATCTTGTGTGTGCGTAGGAATTTTTTTTGAAATTACTACGTTCCCCAACAGTGGCATCCGAGCCGAGGTTATTTATGTTGATGTTATATGCACGAGTAGAACACAAGTGAGTTGTGGACGATACAAGTCATACTGCCTACCAGCATGTCATACTTTGGTTCGGCGGTATTGTTGGACGAGACGACCCGGACCAACCTTACGCGTACGCTTACGCGAGACCGGTTCCCTCGACGTGCTTTGCACATAGATGGCTTGCGGGCGACTGTCTCTCCAACTTTAGTTGAACCGAGTGTGGCTACGCCCGGTCCTTGCGAAGGTTAAAACGGAGTCTATTTGACAAACTATCGTTGTGGTTTTGATGCGTAGGTGAGATTGGTTCTTACTTAAGCCCGTAGCATCCACGTAAAACATGCAACAACAAAGTAGAGGACGTCTAACTTGTTTTTGCAGGGCATGTTGTGATGTGATATGGTCAAGGCATGATGCTGAATTTTATTGTATGAGATGATCATGTTTTGTAACCAAGTTATCGGCAACTGGCAGGAGCCATATGGTTGTCACTTTATTGTATGCAATGCAATCGCGATGTAATGCTTTACTTTGTTACTAAACGGTAGTGATAGTCGTGGAAGCATAAGATTGGCGAGACGACAACGATGCTACGATGGAGATCAAGGTGTCGCGCTGGTGACGATGGTGATCATGACGGTGCTTCGGAGATGGAGATCACAAGCACAAGATGATGATGGCCATATCATATCACTTATATTGATTGCATGTGATGTTTATCTTTTTATGCATCTTATCTTGCTTTGATTGACGGTAGCATTATAAGATGATCTCTCACTAAATTATCAAGAAGTGTTCTCCCTGAGTATGCACCATTGCGAAAGTTCTTCGTGCTGAGACACCACGTGATGATCGGGTGTGATAGGCTCTACGTTCAAATACAACGGGTGCAAAACAGTTGCACACGCGGAATACTCAGGTTATACTTGACGAGCCAAGCATATACAGATATGGCCTCGGAACACGGAGACCGAAAGGTCGAGCGTGAATCATATAGTAGATATGATCAACATAATGATGTTCACCGATGAAACTACTCCATCTCACGTGATGATCGGACATGGTTTAGTTGATTTGGATCACGTGATCACTTAGAGGATTAGAGGGATGTCTATCTAAGTGGGAGTTCTTAAGTAATATGATTAATTGAACTTAAATTTATCATGAACTTAGTCCTGGTAGTATTTTGCAAATTATGTTGTAGATCAATAGCTCACGTTGTTGCTTCCCTGTGTTTATTTTGATACGTTCCTAGAGAAAATTGTGTTGAAAGATGTTAGTAGCAATGATGCGGATTGGATCCGTGATCTGAGGTTTATCCTCATTGCTGTATAGAAGAATTATGTCCTTGATGCACCGCTAGGTGACGGACCTATTGCAGGAGCAGATGCAGACGTTATGAACGTTTGTCTAGCTCAATATGATGACTACTTGATAGTTTAAGTGCACCATGCTTAATGGCTTAGAATCGGGACTTCAAAGACGTTTTGAACGTCATGGACCATATAGATGTTCCAGGAGTTGAAGCTAATATTTCAAGCAAATACCCGAGTTGAGAGATATGAAGTCTCCAACAAGTTCTATAGCTAAAAGATGGAGGAGAATCGCTCAACTAGTGAGCATGTGCTCAGATTGTCTGGGTACTTCAATCGCTTGAATCAAGTGGGAGTTAATCTTCCAGATAAGATAGTGATTGACAGAATTCTCTAGTCACCATCACCAAGTTAGTAGAACTTCGTGATGAACTATAATATGCAAGGGATAACGGAAACAACTCCCAAGCTCTTCGTGATGATGAAATCAATGAAGGTAGAAATCAAGAAAAACATCAAGTGTTGATGGTTGATAAAGACCACTAGTTTCAAGAAAAGGGCAAAGGGAAGAAGGGGAACTTCAAGAAGAACGGCAAGCAAGTTGCTGCTCAAGTGAAGAAGCCCAAGTCTGGTCCTAAGCCTGAGACTAAGTGCTTCTACTGCAAAGGGACTGGTCACTGGAAACGGAACCACCCCAAGTGATTGGCGGATAAGAAGGATGGCAAAGTGAACATAAGTATATTTGATATACATGTTATTGATGTGTACTTTACTAGTGTTTATAGCAAACCCTAAGTATTTGATACTAGTTTAGTTGCTAAGATTAGTAACTAGAAACGGGAGTTGCAGAATAAACAGAGACTAGTTAAGGGTGAAGTGACGATGTGTGTTGGAAGTGGTTCCAAGATTGATATGATCATCATCGCACACTCCCTATAATTTCGGGATTAGTGTTGAACCTAAATAAGTGTTATTTGGTGTTTGCGTTGAGCATGAATATGATTTGATCATGTTTATTGTAATACGGCTATTCATTTAAGTAAAAGAATAAATTGTTGTTCTGTTTACATGAATAAAACTTTATATGGTTACACACCCAATGAAAATAGTTCATTGGATCTCGATCTTAGTGATACACATATTCATAATATTGAAACCAAAAGATGTAAAGTTAATAATGATAGTGCAACTTATTTGTGGCACTGCCGTTTAGGTCATATTGGTGTAAAGCGCATGAAGAAACTCCATGCTGATGGGATTTTGGAATCACTTGATTATGAATCACTTGATGCTTGCGAACCATGCCTCATGGGCAAGATGACTAAGACTCCGTTCTCCGGAGCGAGCAACTGACTTATTGGAAATAATACATACTGATGTATGCGGTCCGATGAGTGTTAAGGCTCACAGCAAGTATCGTTATTTTCTGAACTTCACAGATGATTTGAGCAGATATGGGTATATCTACTTGATGAAACATAAGTCTGAAACATTTGAAAAGTTCAAAGAATTTCAGACTGAAGTGGAAAATCATCGTGACAAGAAAATAAAGTTTATACGATCTGATCGCGGAGACAAATATTTGACTTACGAGTTTGGTCTTCAATTAAAACAATGTGGAATAATTTCACAAACTCACGCCACCTGGAACACCACAATGTAATGGTGTGTCCGAACGTCATAACCGTACTTTATTAGATATGGTGCGATCTATGATGTCTCTTACCGATCTACCACTATCATTTTTGGGTTATGCATTAGAGACAGCTGCATTCACGTTAAAAGGGCACCATCTAAATCAGTTGAGATGACACCGTATGAACTATGGTTTGGCAAGAAACCAAAGTTGTCGTTTCTTAAAGTTTGGGGTTGCGATGCTTATATGAAAAAGTTTCATCCTGATAAGCTCAAACTCAAATCGGAGAAGTGCGTCTTCATAGGATATCCAAAGGAAACTATTGGATACACCTTCTATCACAGATCCGAAGGCAAGACTTTTGTTGCTAAATTCGGAAACTTTCTTGAGAAGGAGTTTCTCTCGAAAGAAGTGAGTGGGAGGAAAGTAGAACTTGACGAGGTAACTATACCTGCTCCCTTATTGGAAAGTAGTACATCACAGAAAACTGTTTCTGCGACACTTACACCAATAAGTGAGGAAGTTAATGATAATGATCATGAAACTTCAGAACAAGATACTACTGAACCTCGTAGATCAACCAGAGTAAGATCCGCGCCAGAGTGGTACGGTAATCCTGTTCTGGAAGTCATGCTACTAGATCATGATGAACCTACGAACTATGAAGAAGCGATGGTAAGCCCAGATTCCGCAAAATGGCTTGAGGCCATGAAATCTGAGATGGATCCATGTATGAGAACAAAGTATGGACTTTGGTTGACTTGCCCGATGATCGGCAAGCAATTGAGAATAAATGGATCTTCAAGAGGAAGACGGACGCTGATAGTAGTGTTACTATCTACAAAGCTAGAATTGTCGCAAAAGGTTTTCAACAAGTTCAAGGTGTTGACTACAATGAGAGTTTCTCACTCGTATATATGCTTAAGTCTGTTCGAATCATGTTAGCAATTGCCACATTTTATGAAATCCGGCAAATGGATAAACAAAACTGCATTCCTTAATGGAATTATTAAAGAAGAGTTGTATATGATGCAACTAGAAGGTTTTGTCGATCCTAAAGGTGTTAACAAAATATGCAAGCTCCAGCAATCCATCTATGGACTGGTACAAGCATCTCGGAGTTGGAATATACGCCTTGATGAGTTGATCAAAGCATATAGTTTTATACAGACTTGCGGTGAAGCCTGTATTTACAAGAAAGTGAGTGGGAGCACTACAACATTTCTGATAAGTATATGTGAATTACATATTGTTGATCGGAAATAATGTAGAATTATTCTGTAAAGCATAAAGGAGTGTTTGAAAGGAGTTTTTCAAAGAAAGACTTCGGTGAAGCTGCTTACACATTGAGCATCAAGATCTATATAGATAGATCAAGACGCTTGATAAATTTTTTCAATGAATACATACCTTGATAAATTTTTGAAATAGTTCAAAATGGAACTGTCAAAGAAGGAGTTCTTGCCTGTGTTGCAAGGTGTGAAATTGAGTAAGACTCAAGACCCGACCATGGCAAAAAATAGAAAGAGAATGAAAAGTCATTCCCTATGCCTCAGTCATAGGTTCTATAAAGTATGCTATGCTGTGAACCAGACATATTGTATACCTTGCTCTGAGTTTTTCAAGGGAATACAATTTTGATCTAATAGTAGATCACTGGACAGCGGTCAAGAATATCCTTAGTAAGGACTAAGGAGATGTTTCTCGATTATGGAGGTGATAAAAGAGTTCGTTGTAAAAGTTACATCGGTGCAAACTTTTACACCGATCCAGATGACTCTAGGTCTTAATCTGGATACATATTGAAAGTGGGAGCAATTAGCTAGAGTAGCTCCGTACAGAGCATTGTAGACATAGAATATTTGCAAAATACATACGGCTCTGAATGTGCCAGACCCGTTGACTAAGCTTCTCTCACGAGCAAAACATGATCACACCTTAGTACTCCTTGGGTATTAATCACATAGCGATGTGAACTAGATTACTGAATCTAGTAAACCCTTTGGGTGTTGGTCACATGGCGATGTGAACTATGGGTGTTAATCACATGATGATGTGAACTATCGATGTTAATCACATGGTGATGTGATCTAGATTATTGACTCTAGTGCAAGTGGGAGACTGAAGGAAATATGCCCTAGAGGCAATAATAAAGTTATTATTTATTTCCTTATTTCATGGTAAATGTTTATTATTCATGCTAGAATTGTATTAACCGAAAACATAATACATGTGTGAATACATAGACAAACAGAGTGTCACTAGTATGCCTCTACTTGACTAGCTCGTTAATCAAAGATGGTTATGTTTCCTAACCATAGACAAAGAAGTTGTTATTTGATTAACGAGGTCACATCATTAGTTGAATGATCTGATTGACATGACCCATTCCATTAGGTTAGCACCCGATCGTTTAGTATGTTGCTATTGCTTTCTTCATGACTTATACATGTTCCTATGACTATGAGATTATGCAACTCCCGTTTGCCGGAGGAACACTTTGGGTGCTACCAAACGTCACAACGTAACTGGGTGATTATAAAGGAGCATTACAGGTGTCTCCAAAGGTAGATGTTGGGTTGGCGTATTTCGAGATTAGGATTTGTCAATCTGATTGTCGGAGAGGTATCTCTGGGCCCTCTCGGTAATGCACGTCACATAAGCCTTGCAAGCATTGCAACTAATGAGTTAGTTGCGAGATGATGTATTACGGAACGAGTAAAGAGACTTGCCGGTAACGAGATTGAACTAGGTATTGGATACCGACGATCGAATCTCGGGCAAGTAACATACCGATGACAAAGGGAACAACGTATGTTGTTATGCGGTCTGACCGATAAAGATCTTCGTAGAATATGTAGGAGCCAATATGGGCATCCAGGTCCCGCTATTGGTTATTGATCGGAGACATGTCTCGATCATGTCTACATTGTTCTCGAACCCGTAGGGTCCGCACGCTTAAGGTTTCGATGACAGTTATATTATGAGTTTATGAGTTTTGATGTACCGAAGGAGTTCGGAGTCCCGGATGAGATCGGGGACATGACGAGGAGTCTCGAAATGGTCGAGACGTAAAGATCGATATATTGGACGACTATATTCGGACATCGAAAAGGTTCCGAGTGATTCGGGTATTTTTCGGAGTACCGGGTAGTTACGGGAGAAGTAATGGGCCTTGATGGGCTTTAGTGGGAAGAGGAAAAAGGCTGCTGCCCCCCTCCCCTTTGGTCCGAATTGGACTAGGGAAAAGGGGGCCGGCCACCTCTCCTTCTCCTCCTATTCCTTCTCCCTTCCTCCCCTCTCGATGGACTCCTACTAGGACTTGGAGTCCTAGTAGGACTCCCATCCTGGCCGCACCAATGGCCTTGGCCAGCCTCCTCCTCCTCCATCCTTTATATACTTAGGCAAGGGGCACCCTCTAGACACAAGTTGATCCACGTGATTTGTTCCTTAGCCGTGTGCGGTGCCCCCTGCCACCATATTCCTCGATAATACTGTAGTGGAGTTTAGGCGAAGCCCTGCTGCTGTAGTTCATCAAGATCGTCACCACGCCGTCGTGCTGACGGAACTCTTCCCCGACACTTTGCTGGATCGGAGTCCAGGGATCATCATCGAGCTGAACGTGTGCTCGAACTCGGAGGTGCCGTAGTTTCGGTGCTTGATCGGTTGGATCGTGAAGACGTACGACTACTTCCTCTACATCGAGTCATCGCTTCCGCAGTCGGTCTGCGTTGGGTACGTAGACAATACTCTCCCCCTCGTTGCTATGCATCACATGATCTTGCGTGTGCGTAGGAAATTTTTTGAAATTACTACGTTCCCCAACAGATTGATACCTTGGTTCTCAAAAACTGAGGGAAATACTTATGCTACTTTGCTACATCATCTCTTCCTCTTCCGGGAAAACCAACACAGTGCTCAAGAGGTAGCACCGCTAACCAACATGCATCTAGAGTATTAAGTTCATAAGAACGGAGTAGCGCCTTAAGCAAGATGACATGATGTAGAGGGATAAACTCATGCAATATGATATAAAACCCATATTTTTATCCTTGATGGCAACAATACAGTACGTGTCATTTCCCTTTCTATCACTGGGATCGAGCACCGCAAGATTAAACCCAAAGCTAAGCACTTCTCCCATTGCAAGAAAGATCAATCTAGTAGGCGAAACCAAAATGATAATTCGAAGAGACTTGCAAAGATAACCAATCATGCATAAAAGAATTCAGATAAGATTCAAATATTGTTCATAGATAAACTTGATCATAAATCCACAATTCATCGGATCTCGACAAACACACCGCAAAAGAAGATTACATCGAATACATCTCCAAGAGAATCGAGGAGAACTTTGTATTGAGATCCAAAGAGAGAGAAGACGCCATCTAGCTAATAACTATGGACCCAAAGGTCTGAAGTAAACTACTCACACATCACCGGAGAGGCCATGGAGTTGATGTAGAGGCCCTCCATGATCGATGCCCCCTCTGGCGGAGCACCGGAAAAGGCCTCAAGATGGAATCTCTTGGGTATAGAAGGTTGCGGTGGTGGAATTAGGTTTTTGTGGTGCTCCTGGATGTTTACGGGGTATGTAGATATATATAGGAGGAATAAGTAGGTCGGTGGAGCAACGAGGGGCCCACGAGGATGGAGGGCGCGCCCAGGGGGTAGGCGCGCCCCCTTGCCTCGTGGCCTCCTTGATTGTTTCTTGACGTCCACTCCAAGTCCCCTGGATCATGTTTGTTCCAAAAATCACGTTCCCAAAGGTCTCATTCCGTTTGGACTCCGTTTGATATTCTTTTTCTGCGAAACACAGAAATAGGCAAAAAATACAGCAATTTGGGTTGGGCCTCCGGTTAATAGGTTAGTCCCAAAAATAATATAAAAGTGTATAAATAAGCCCATTAAACATCCAAAACAGAATATATAATAGCATGTAATGATCAAAAATTATAGATACGTTGGAGACGTATCAAGCATCCCCAAGCTTAATTCATGCTCGTCCTTGAGTAGGTAAATGATAAATACAAATTTTTTGATGTGGAATGCTTTCTAGCATATTCTTCAATGTAAATTTCTTTATTGTGGCATGAATATTCAGATCCGAAAGATTCAGGATAAAAGTTTAATATTGACATAAAAATAGTAATACTTCAAGCATACTAACTAAGCAATCACGTCTTCTCAAAATAACATGGCCAAAGAAAGTTATCCCTACAAAATCATATAGTCTGGCTATGCTCTATCTTCACCACACAAAATATTTAAATCATGCACAACCCCGATGACAAGCCAAGCAATTGTTTCATACTTTTGATGTTCTCAAACTTTTTCAATCTTCACGCAATACATGAGCGTGAGCCATGGACATAGCACTATATGTGGAATAGAATGGTGGTTGTGGAGAAGACAAAAAGGAGAAGATGGTCTCACATCAACTAGGCGTATCAATAGGCTATGGAGATGCCCATCAATAGATATGAATGTGAGTGAGCAGGGATTGCCATGCAACGGATGCACTAGAGCTATAAGTGTATGAAAGCTCAACAAAGGAAACTAAGTGTGTGTGCATCCAACTTGCTTGCTCACGAAGACCTAGGGCATTTTGAGGAAGCCCATCATTGGAATATACAAGCCAAGTTCTATAATGTAAAATTCCCACTAGTATATGGAAGTGACAACATAGGAGACTTTCTATCATGAAGATCTTGGTGCTACTTTGAAGCACAAGTGTGGTAAAAGGATAGTAACATTGCCCCTTCTCTGTTTTTCTTTCATTTTTTTGTTGGGCCTTTTCTCTTTTTTTTCTTTGGCCTCTTTTTTTAGTCCGAAATCTCATCCCGACTTGTGGGGGAATCATAGTCTCCATCATCCTTTCCTCACATGGGACAATGCTCTAATAATGATGATCATCACACTTTTATTTACTTACAACTCAAGAATTAAAACTCAATACTTAGAACAAAATATTACTCTATATGAATGCCTCCGGCGGTGTACCGGGATGTGCAGTGATTCATGAGTGACATGTACGAAAGACTTATGAATGGTGGCTTTGCCACAAATACGATGTCAACTACATGATCATGCAAGCAATATGACAATGATGAAGCATGTCATAATAACGGAACGATGGAAAGTTGCATGGCAATATATCTCGGAATGGCTATGGAAATGCCATAATAGGTAGGTATGGTGGTTGTTTTGAGGAAGGTATATGGCGGGTTTATGGTACCAGCGAAAGTTGCGCGGTACTAGAGAGGCTAGCAATGGTGGAAGGGTGAGAGTGTGTATAATCCATGGACTCAACATTAGTCATAAAGAACTCACATACTTATTGCAAAAATTTATTACTTATCGAAACAAAGTACTACGCGCATGCTCCTAGGGTAATAGATTGGTAGGAAAAGACCATCGCTCGTCCCCAACCGCCACTCATAAGGAAGACAATCAATAAATAAATCATGCTCCGATTTCATCACATAACGGTTCACCATACGTGCATGCTACGGGAATCACAAACTTCAACACAAGTATTTCTCAAATCCACAATTACTCAACTAGCATGACTCTAATATCACCATCTTCATATCTCAAAAACATTATCAAGTATCAAACTTCTCATATTATCCAATGCACTTTTTGTATGATAGTTTTTATTATACCGATCTTGGATGCCGATTATATTAGGACTAAATTCACAATTAAAGAAAATTGCCATGCTGTTTAAGACACTCAAAATAATATAAGTGAAGCATGAGATATCAATTATTTCTATAAAATAGATCCACCACCGTGCTCTAAAAAGATATAAGAGAAGCACTAGAGCAAAATTATCTAGCTCAAAAGATATAAGTAAGCACATAGAGTATTCTAACAAATTCCAAATCATGTGTGTCTCTCTCAAAAGGTGTGTACAGAAAGGATGATTGTGGTAAACTAAAAATCAAAGACTCAAATCATACAAGATGCTCCAAGCAAAACATATATCATGTGGTGAGTAAAAATATAGCTCCAAGTAAAGTTACCGATAGACGAAGACGAAAGAGGGGATGCCTTCCAGGGCATCCCCAAGCTCAGGCTTTTTTTCCTTGGATTTTACCTTGGTGTGCCTTGGGAATCCCCAAGCATAGGCTCTTTCCAATCCTTGTTCCATAATCCATCAAATCTTTACCCAAAACTTGAAAACTTTACAACACAAAACTCAAATAGAAAATCTCATGAGCTCCGTTAGTAAAAGAAAACAAACTACCACTTCAAGGTACTGTAATGAACTCATACTTTATTTGGTGTTAAACCTACTGTATTCCAACTTTTATATGGTTTATAAACTCTTTTACTAGCCATAGATTCATCAAAATAAGCAAACAACACACAAAAAGCAGAATCTGTCAAAAACAAAACAATATGTAGTAATCTGTAGGTCTCGACCACTTATGTAACCCCAAAAATTATAAAATAAATTGATGGACGTGAATAATTTATCTATTGATCATCTTAAAAAATAATTAACTAAATATCACTCTCCAATAAAAAATGGCAGCAATTCTCATGAGCGCTAAAGTTTCTGTTTTTTACAGCAAGATCGCAAAGACTTTCCCCAAGTCTTCTCAAAGGTTCTACTTGGCACAAACACTAATTAAAAGCATAAAACCACATCTAAACAGAGGCTAGATGAAATATTTATTACTAAACAGAATCAAAAAGCAAGAAACAAAAATAAAATTGGGTTGCCTCCCAACAAGCGCTATCGTTTAACGCCCCTAGCTGGGCATAAAAGTAAGGATAGATATAGGTATTATCATCTTTCGTATGCAATCCATAAGTGGCTCTCATAATAGATTCATAAGGTAATTTAATTTTATTTCTAGGAAAGTGTTCCATGCCTTTCCTTAACGGAAATTGGGATCTAATATTCCCTTCCTTCATATCAATAATTGCACCAATCATTCTAAGGAAAGGTCTACCAAGAATAATAGGACATGAAGGATTGCAATCTATATCAACGACAATAAAATCTATGGGCACATAGTTCCTATTTGCAACAATAAGAACATCATTAATTCTTCCCATAGGTTTCTTGATAGTGGAATCCGCAAGATGCAAGTTTAAAGAACAACCATCAAAGTCACGGAAACCTAACAAATCACACAAAGTTTTTGGGATCGTGGAAACACTAGCACCCAAATCACACAAAGCATAACATTCATGATCTTTAATTTTAATTTTAATTATAGGTTCCCATTCATCATAAAGTTTTCTCGGGATATAAACTTCCAACGCAAGTTTTTCTTCGTAAGATTGCATCAAAGCATCAACGATATGTTTAGTAAAAGCTTTATTTTGACTATAAGCATGAGGAGAATTTAGCACGGATTGCAACAAGAAAATACAATCTATTAAAGAGCAATTATCATAATTAATTTCCATGAAATCTAAGATAGTGGGTTCATTGCTATCTAAAGTTTTGACTTCTTCAATCCCACTTTTTAACAATTTTAGCATCAAGATCTAAAAACTCTAAATCATTGGGACGCCTTTTAACTAAAGTTGACTCATCTCCAGTCCCATCATTATCAGGATTCATATTGCAAAACAAATATTTAATAGGAGACACATCAATAACTTTTAGATCTTCATCTTTATTATCATGAAAACTAGAAGAACATGCTTTCACAAAGCAATCTTTCTTAGCACGCATCCTAGCGGTTCTTTCTTTGCACTCATCAATGGAAATTCTCATGGCTTTGAGAGACTCATTGATATCATGCTTAGGTGGGATAGATCTAAGTTTCAAAGAATCAACATCAAGAGAAATTTCATCCATGTTCCTAGCCAACTCATCAATCTTAGACAATTTTTCTTCAATCAAAGCATTGAAACTCTTTTGCAAACTAATAAATTATTTAATGTTAGATTCAAAATAAGAGGGCATCTTATTATAATTTCCATAAGAATTGTTGTAGGAATTACCATAATTATTAGAGGAATTACTAGGAAACGGCCTACGATTAAAATTACCTCTATACGCGTAATTACCAAAATTGTTCCTACCAACAAAATTCACATCCATAGATTCATTATTATTATCAATCAAAGTAGACAAAGGCATATCATTACGATCAGAAGAAAAACTCTTATTGGCAAACAATTTCATAAGTTCATCCATCTTTCCACTCAAAACATTAATTTCTTATATCGCATGCACTTTTTTACTAGTAGATCTTTCAGTGTGCAATTGAGAATAATTAACCATATTATTATCTAGGAGTTTAGTGGCTTCTCCTAAAGTGATTTCCATAAAAGTGCCCCTTGTGGCCGAATCTAAAAGGTTTCTAGAAGCAAAATTCAATCCGGCATAAAAAAATTGTATAATCATCCACAAATTCAAACCGTGAGTAGGGCAATTACGTATCATTAATTTCATCCTCTCCCAATCTTGTGCAACATGTTCATGATCAAGTTGCTTAAAATTCATAATATCGTTTCTAAGAGAGATGGTCTTAGTGGGAGGAAAATACTTAGAGATAAAAGCATCTTTGCACTTATTCCATGAATCAATACTATTTTTAGGCAAAGATGATCGAAAACCAAGTTTTAGCACGATCTCTAAGGGAAAACGAGAATAGCTTCAATTTAACAATATCATTATCCACATCTTTCTTCTTTTGCATATCACACAAATCTGTCGGGCTTCTGGGAACGGGGGTCCCCAGACTTGCCTGCCTGCGGCCCATGGCGTGGCTGAGCCAGCAGGCCGTACGGCCCATCTTCATCAACAAAGCATCGAAGACCCTCGCAAGGGTCCAAGCCTCGCGAGGCGGACGATGCAAGACCTCCTCCCGAGCGGCCTAGTCAGGCAGGCTCACGAGGGGCGGAGATATCAAGGTGAGGCGAACCTCACGAGGCTCTCGTGACGTGAGCCATGATGATCGACACTAGGAGGGCGCCAGGCGGGCACCAGGCGGGCGCCAGCCCGCGCAACGTCCTTGTTTCCTCTTTGGTGCAAAGGAGGCAAGCGCAGCCGCGGAGTACCAAGTTATCAGGCAAAGGTTGCCATTTCGGTGCAACAAGACCAAGACCATGGACTGCAAGACGGAGGTCATCGTGGAGCCCAAGACGGCGTCACCACCAGAGCTTTGTGCAGGCGAAGACCGCTTTTGTCAGGGTAGCTTGTACTAGTTGTCCCCCTTCGAATTAGCTCGCCATTGTTGGCTCCCTTCCCGCTCAATATTTGGGAAGAGGACCAGGACCTCTATAAATAGGACTAGCCACCACCATAGTGGGGGGTCGGATCTCTCACCTTAGCTTAGGGGAATCTACACATCACCAGTCCGAACGCACAAGAACGCCTCAACCTCAGGAGGCTGTTCTTCCCTGGTATTGTTCATCATCAGCCCAAGAGGCAATCCACCACCACCACACTGGAGTAGGGTATTACACCACAACGGTGGCCCGGCCCAGTATAAACCCCGTGTCTTTCTGTGTTGTGAGTTCGTTGAGTTCGTCTGCAAGATCTTAGCGAGCTAGAGCGTAGATCGATAGGAGGGAAAGACTTCACGCCACCCCAGTGTTCGAACCTTAAGGGTTTGCCGAAGCCCCACATCCGACATTTGGCGCGCCAGGTAGGGGTGCGCCGGGGCTTCTCTCCACCAACCAGCACCCCGTACCACCGCACTACGCTCCCATGGTAGGTGCCCCGCCACCAACCACTGCGGTCAGCACTAGCAGCAGGGAGTCTGGGTACCGAGCCCTGGCCCCTGCTCTGCGGCGAGTGCAGTGGCCAGCCAAGTTCAGGCCGGAGATGCCGCCGCATTATGATGGCGCGGCAGACTCGACGCTGTTCCTGCTAGCATACGAGGAGGCTATCCTCGAAGCCGGAGGCGACGACAAGATCATGGCAAACTTGTTCTCCCTAGCCCTCGCCGGCGACCCGCGCGCTTGGCTGCTCAACCTCCCGAGATCCATGGTGACGTCCTGGGGGGAACTCCGTGACCTCTTCATTGCGCGCTACGCGGCGCCGGCACACCACGCAGTCGCGGCACTGCTGGGTGGCCCCCAAGAACCTCCTTCAGATCGCCACGTCAAGCCTTTCTTCCGTTAGATTGGGGCAGCCTGCAAGCGCCCGGGGCTCCGCCGGGTTGGGCTGTGCTGGAGGCCGACCTCACCTTCGACTCGGAAGACCACCCCGGCTCCACCTCCGGCTCAGGGATGCTCCCGATGCTCTACACGCCCACCATCTGCAACGTGACCATCACCAAGACCCTCATCGACGGCGGCGCCAGTCTCAACTTACTCTCCGTGGAAGCCTTCAGCCTTCTTCATGTGCCGCTCGAACGGCTCGGCCTCAGCAAGCCCTTCACAGGAGTGGATGGTGGAGCTGCTCACCCTCTGGGGCATATCCGCCTCCCTATCACCTTTGGCACACGAGACAACTATCGCACCGAGCTGGTGGACTTTGACATCGCCCGCATCGGTCTCCCGTACAATGCCATCCTCGGCTACCCGGCTCTCGCTCAGTTCATGGCGGCGACTCACCCGGCCTACAACCTCATGAAGATGCCAGGGAACAAGGGCGTCGTCACCATCAAGGGGGACACTAAGGAGGCCGTGACGGTGCTCAGGCTCGCCTTCAAGACCGCCGTAGCAGCGCAGCCAGCCGGCGCCGGTGCGCCCGAGGCCAAGGAGACCGCGCCCACCAAGAAGAAGCAGTTGTTCACCCAAGACAAGGCGGAGACCAAGCAGGTGCCGGTCAACGAGGACGGGTCTTCAGGAGCCACCTTCACCATAGGAACCGACCTTGACCCGGGATAAGAAGAAGCTTTGGTGAGGTTTTTGCGCCCAAACAAGGAGATATTCGCGTGGGAGCCCAAACAACTGGTAGGGGTCCCGAGAGAGGTAATCCAACATCATCTAAGGGTGTGCCCCAACGTACGCCCCGTGAAGCAGCGAGCAAGACGGTAGTCCACTGAGAAGCAGGCCTTCATCGTCCAAGAGACACGCAAGCTGGAGGCGGTAGGTACCATCCGAGTAGTTCGATACCCCGAATGGCTGGCGAACCCCGTTGTAGTACCGAAGAAAGGTGGGAAGGAACGGATGTGCGTCGACTTCACCAACCTCAACAAAGCCTGCCCCCAAGATCTGTTCCCCCTTCCACGCATCGATCAAATTGTCTACTCCACCATCGAGTGTGATTTGTTGTGTTTCCTGGATGCGTTCTCTGGATACCATCAGATCAAGATGGCGGTGGAGGATGTGGAGAAGACAGCCTTCTTGACGCCATGTGGGGTGTACTGCTACACCTGCATGCCTTTCGGCCTTCGCAATGCGGGCACAACATTTCAGCAGCTGATGCACATCG
Source organism: Triticum aestivum (assembly GCF_018294505.1). NCBI lineage: Eukaryota > Viridiplantae > Streptophyta > Magnoliopsida > Poales > Poaceae > Triticum > Triticum aestivum. The sequence continues at coordinate 582,323,342 of NC_057812.1, forward strand.
CCTTGGGGCGGCAGCTCAGCAGGAACACAGAGGCCTACGTTGATGACATAGTGGTCAAATCTCGCAAGGCGAGGACGTTGATTCAAGACTTGGAGGAGACCTTTGAGAGTTTGCGCCGGGTGAACTTGAGGCTTAACCCGGGGAAGTGCGTGTTTGGCGTCCCCTCTGGCAAGCTGCTAGCGTTTCTCATATCCCACAGAGGGATCGAGGCGAACCCGGAGAAGATCAAGGCCATCGAAGACATGAGCCCACCACAGACCCTTAAGGAGATGCAAAAGCTGGCAGGACGGGTGACCGCGTTAGGGCGTTTCATCTCTAAGCTAGGCGAGCGCACCTTACCCTTCTTTACGCTCATGAAGAAGAAAGGCCCGTTCGAGTGGACCCTGGAGGCCGACCGGGCCTTCCAAGACCTCAAGAAATACCTCACCAGCCCCCCGGTGATGGTGGCACCACGGCCTCTCGAGCCTCTGGTACTCTACCTCGCCGCCACCCCGTACTCCGCCAGCACGGCGCTGGTGGCGGTTCGAGAGGAGCGCAAAGACAAGGGTGTGTCACGCGAAGCCAGAGCTGATGCAGCGCAGGGCCAGGAAGGCACACCGGGGCCATCAGCGGCGGAAGATCAAGCTCGGCAGGGCAATGTGGTGGAAACTCTTGAGGATGGACAAGTCTCAGGAAACCCTCCACCTCAGGATACGCCACAATCTCTGCAAGACCTGAGCCTCAACAGTGTGCCAGCCCTCGCTGAGCACCCCGTGTACTTCGTCAGCACCGTACTGCGGGACGCAAGGGCACACTACCCCATGCCGCAAAAGCTCCTGCTCGCACTCTTGGTGGCCTCGCGCAAGCTGCGGCACTACTTCCAGGGGCACCCCATCAAGGTCGTCTCATCTTACCCATTGGAGAGGGTACTCATGAGCCCAAACTCAGCCGAAAGGGTCGCTGAATGGAACATCAAGCTGCAAGCATTCCAGCTAGAGTTCAGCACCACCAGGGTCATCAAGGGAGCCGCGCTCGCCGATTTTGTGGCAGAATGGACAGATGCCCCGGCTCTTGAGTAAGGAGAAGACCGGTCCACCTCCCCAGGAAGTGAGGCACCAGACGTCTGGGTTATGTATTTTGATGGCGCCTTAGCGCACCAGGGCGCGGGGGCTGGAGCAGTGCTCATCTCGCCCACTCAGGACAAGCTTTACTACGCCGTGCAACTCTGCTTCCAGCATGGCGAGAAGGTCTCCAACAATGTCGCAGAATACGAGGGCCTCACAGCCGGCCTAAAGGCTGCGGCGGCTCTAGGGGTGAGGTGCCTTACCGTCAAAGGTGACTCGCAGCTCCGCGTCAACTTCTCCAACAAAGTGTATGAGCCAAAGGATGAGCACATAGAGGCCTACCTTGTGGAGGTGCGCAAAATGGAAAAGCAGTTCTCAGGCTTGGAGCTGCAGCACGTGCCCCGGGGCACCAACAAGGAAGCCGATGACATCGCCAAGAGAGCATCCAAGCGGCAACCGCAAGAGCTCGGCATCTTTGAAGAGCGGCTCTTCAAGCCGTCAACTACCACTACAAAATAAAGAGACATCCGTGACATTTTGGGCCGAACACATTTTTTTCTGTCATACATATGACACTTCTATGACGATAATTGTGAAAAAACCCGGTATCATCATAGATGTGGTGGCCTCCTACTTCTATGACAAAAAATCATGACAAAAATGGGCTTTTCGTCCTGGGCGGGCCGGAGACGCAGCTGCATGACATTCTTTGGGCCGTCCATGACAGAAAAACCGTGGTAGAAGCGAGGGGGAGGAAAATTTCGGGGAGTTCCCGGTTACGGTGGGAGGTCGGGGGCCGAGCGATGCGCGTTTCTCTCGTACACGTACGCGCGTGTGTGCAAGGCATTGGCTCTAACTGAACCCGAGCGAGGCGTTGGGCTCTAACTGAACCCGAGCGATTGCACTGCAGGCTACACATTACTGAACCCGAGCGATCGATCGATGGCTGTTAACTGAACCCGATCGAGCGATTCCTTTGCTATTGCTGCTAGCTGAAGCCGATCGATTGGGTGAACAGTGAGCGTTGCGGGGGGGGGGGGGGGGTGGATGAATAGTGAGCGGTGGCGTTGCCTCTGGATGAATAGGACCCCGTGGTGTGGAGGGCTGGATGAACAGTAGATGGTGGAGGGGTGCCCGTGTAGGGGTGGTTGAACAGGACCCCGTGGTGTGGAGGGCTGGATGAATAGTAGACGATGGAGGGGTGGTTGAAAAGTAGGAGGTGGAGTAGCGTGCGGTGGACGCTGGATGAACAGGAGCCCGTGGAGGCTGGAGGAGGTCGACGGTGGAGATGAACGGTATCCCGTGGAGTCCCGTTTTGCGGTACGCCACACCCCTCCCGATGAACATGACCCCCATTTCGACCGTAGGAGGTCCGTTTCCTCCGTTTTGCGGTACGCCACACCCCTCCCGATCAACAGGACCCCCATTTCGACCGTTGGAGGTCCGTTTCCTTCGTTTTGCGGTACGCCACACCGCTCCCGATCAAAAGGACCCCCGTTTCGACCGTAGGAGGTCCGTTTCCTCCGTTTTGCGATACGCCACACCCCTCCCGATCAACAGGACCCCCGTTTCAACCGTAGGAGGTCTGTTTCCTCTGTTTTGCGGTATGCCACACCCCTCCCGATCAACAGGACCCCCGTTTCGACCGTAGGAGGTCCGTTTCCTCCGTTTTGCGGTACGCCACACCCCTCCCAATCAACAGGACCCCCGTTACGACCGTAGGAGGTTCGTTTCCTCCGTTTTGCGGTACGCCACACTCCTCCCGATCAACAGGACCCCCGTTTCGACCGTAGGAGGCCCGTTTCCTCCATTTTGCGGTACGCCACACCCCTCCCCATGCACACGACACATTCCGTTGCTTCCCCATGAACATGATGCATTCCATTGCCTCCCCGTGAACACGACGATGACGATGTTTCTCCGTTCCGACCCAACCATGTACACGAGCCCTCGCCGTACATATGCGCGAGTAGGCGTTCGAGACCCTGCCCGTATGTACGTACGTGGCCGTATTTTCTTTCTTACACCCTGGCCGCTATACGTACGTGTACATGCTAGGTGCGCGCCTCTACTACGACACATATGCGCCTCTACTATGACATTTGCGCGCCTCTACATCGACCAGTATATATGTACGTACACGTTCGCGACCAGAATGACAATGCTACATACGCTTCGACCAGGTGGGTCCCAACTGTCAGGCACTTCCTTGCCTGCGAAGATATAGCTGGTGGGTCCCAGCAGTCAGTGGGGCGAATCGTTTTGGTTTTTTTGCCCGGACGCACTTCCTTGCATGTGAAGATGTAGCTGGTGGGTCCTAGCAGTCAGGGGGGCGAATCGTTTTTTGCCCAGACGCACTTCCTTGCGTGCGAAGTTGTAGCTGGTGGGTCCCAGCAGTCAGGGGGGAAACGTTTTTTTCGTGAAATACGGTGGCCCATCTGATGGGTCCTTGCTGTCAGGTGGAGGAATCATTATTTTCCGTGTAATAAGGAGGCACTTCCTTGCTGCCGCCGTGGACCCAGCTGTCAGCCTCTCCACGTACAGTCCACGTCCGATGGAAGTCGTTCCTTGACCATGTTGACCATGCCGCGCCGAGAGCACCAGGGCGGTGGACGACAGTGAGGCCTAGGAAGGGGATGATGCGGAGCCGCTGAAGACACGGCAGTGGATGCCCACGCGGAGAGGAGTATGAGGGTTCACTCGTTCGGCTGCGGTGTGTGGCTGCCGTCGCCGCAGGGCCTGGCCAGCGATGGGAATAGTAGGTGGCGGTGAGGCCTCCACGGCAGCACAGCCGGCCACGGGAGGCAGGAGCAGGTGGCACGACTGGCGCTGCTTTGGGCGGCTGGAGCAAGAAGACCAGAGGTTGAAGAAGCACTACGGCCGTTGGATGGACATCGTACAATCACTGGAGCTAGAATCATTCATATTGACTAAGTTGACAAAGCCCTCCGTCCCCGTCAACTTAGTAGGCCCACAAGTCAGCCTCCCACCAAGGTGTTTCCCAGCTAGTGATACATCTCCAACATATCTATAATTTTTGATTGCTCCATGCTATATTATCTACTGTTTTGGACTATATTGGGCTTTATTTTCCACTTTTATATTATTTTTGGGACTAACCTATTAACCGGAGGCCCAGCCCAGAATTGTTGTTTGTTGCCTATTTCAGTGTTTCGGATAAACGGAATATCAAACGGAGTCCAAACGGAATAAAATCTTCTGGAACGTGATTTTCTCACCGAACGTGATCCAGGAGACTTGGACCCTGCTCCAAGGAACAAAAGAGACGGTCACGAGGGTGGGGGGCAAGCCCCTGCCTCGTGGGCCCCTCGTTGCTCCTCCGGCATACTTCTTCCTCTTATATATACACACGTACCCCCAAACGATCAGAACAGGAGCCAAAAACCTAATTCCACCACTGCAACTTTCTGTATCCACGAGATCCCATCTTGGGGCCTGTTCCGAAGCTCCGCCGGGAGAGGCCGTCATCACGGAGGGCTTCTACATCATCATAGCCTCTCCGATGAAGTGTGAGTAGTTTACCTTAGACCTTCGGGTCCATAGTTAGTAGCTAGACGGCTTCTTCTCTCTCTTTGAATCTCAATACAAAGTTCTCCCCCTCTCTTGTGGAGATCTATTCGATGTAATCTTCTTTTTGCGGTGTGTTTGTTGAGACCGATGAATTGTGGGTTTATGATCAAGTCTATCTATGAATAATATTTGAATCTTCCCTGAATTCTTTTATGTATGATTGGTTATCTTTGCAAGTCTCTTCGAATTATCCGTTTGGTTTGGCCAACTAGATTGGTAGTTCTTGCCATGGGAGAAGTGCTTAGCTTTGGGTTCGATTTTGCGGTGTCCTTACCCAGTGACAGAAGGGGCAGCAAGGCTTGTATTGTATCGTTGCCATCGAGGATAACAAGATGGGGTTTATTTCATATTGCATGAATTTATCTCTCTACATCATGTCATCTTGCTTAAGGCGTTACTCTGTTTTTAACTTAATACTCTAGATGCATACTGGATAGCGGTCGATAAGTGGAGTAATAGTAGTAGATGCAGAATCATTCCGATCTACTTGTCACAGACGTGATGCCTATATACATGATCATGCCTAGATATTCTCATAACTATGCTCAATTCTGTCAATTGCTCAACAGTAATTTGTTCACCCACCGTAGAATACTTATGCTCTTGAGAGAAGCCACTAGTGAAACCTATGGCCCCCGGGTCTATTCTCATCATATGAATCTCCATCACTTTAATCTTGCTTTGCTTTTTTACTTTGCTTTTACTTCTTTACTTTGCATCTTTATACCAAAAATACCAAAAATATTATATCTATCAGATCTCACTCTCGTAAGTGACCATGAAGGGATTGACAACCCCTAATCGCGTTGGTTGCGAGTAGCTATCGTTTTGTGCAGGTACGAGGGACTTGAGCGTGGCCTCCTACTAGATTGATACCTCGGTTCTCAAAAACTGAGGGAAATACTTACGCTACTCTACTGCATCATCCCTTCCTCTTCGGGGAAAACCAACGCAAGCTCAAGACGTAGCAAGAAGGATTTCTGGCGCCGTTGCCGGGGAGTCTACACAAAAAGTCAACATACCAAGTACCCATCAGAATCCCTATCTCTCGCATTACATTAGTTGCCATTTGCCTCTCGTTTTCCTCTCCCCCCAATTCACCCTTGCCGTTTTATTCGCCCTCTCTCTCTCTCTATCCTCCCTCTCTATTTGCCTCTTTTGCCCATTTGCTCTTGTTTGCTTGTGTGGTAGTTTGTTTGCTTGTCGTCATGACTAGTCTCATATCTTCTTCGTTGTCTCCCGAGAGTGAAAGTTCTAAATTTTAAACAAAGGGAGGGAGAAAATCTAAAAGATGCTTGGTATAGAATTTGCAATGCTCAAAATAGATCTACCAGGAAGCAATCTACCTTAGTTCTTCTCCGCAATTTTTATGTAGGTGTTAATCGTTGGTATAGATATATCCTCGATACCATTATCGGAGGGAACTTCTTGGGTAGCCATACTTTTGGTTCTTATAATGCTATGCTAAATTTATTTGGCTCACCACCTCTTTTGGTTAATGGAACCATGTTAAATTTGGAGCATGTTATGCAAAGACATGAAATTGTTGAAAATAAAGTTGCTACTATTGAATCAATTGAAAATCTAGATAAAAAGATCCACAATCAAATTACTCAATATGGATCTAAGGTAGGAATGACTTTGAAAAATATTAAGGAAAAAGAACCCATAGTTAATGAGAACATGAACTTAGATTCTACTAGAATTGATATACTTGAGGGTATCATTACAAACTTGGGAACCGCTTTTTCTTCCGTAAAGAATACTCCAAGTCCTCCTACTAAAATTGCCAAGCTTATGTATGTTCCTAAAAATAAGGGTGAATCATCTAAGGAAACTGCGGATCTTAAATCTATAAGCATTCATCCCAATCTTTTTGATATCATTAAGGAACCATTTGCTACACATGACTTTTTTGATCTTGTGCCTAAAAGTTTAATAATCACTAGAAAGAAAGAAATTCCTAAGGGAAACAGATTCCTAATCAAAGAATTGCCTACCAAAGATGACAATACTTAGATCTATCCTCGCTTTTATGCCTAGCTAGGGGCGTTAAACGATAGCGCTTGTTGGGAGGCAACCCAATTTTATTTTTATTCCTTGCTTTTTGCTCCTGCTTAGTAATAAATAAACTATTTAGCCTCTGTTCTGGTTGTGTTTTTTGTGTTTAATTAGTGTTTGTGCCAAGTAGAACCGTTGGGAAGACTTGGGGAAAGTCTTGTTGAACTTGCTGTAAAAAACGGAAACTTAAGCGCTCACGAGAACTGCTGTCATTTTTTTAAGAGTGCTATTTAGTTAATACTTTTTTCAGATGATTAATAGATAAATTCCTCACGTCCAGCAATTTATTTTAGAATTTTTGGGGTTCCAGATCTTGCGCTAGCTACAGATTACTACAGACTGTTCTGTTTTTGACAGATTCTGTTTTTTCGTGTGTTGTTTGCTTATTTTGATGAATCTATGGCTACTAAAATAGTTTATAATCCATATAGAAGTTGGAATACAGTAGGTTTAACACCAATATAAATAAAGAATTAGTTCATTACAGTACCTTGAAGTGGTCTTTTGTTTTCTTTCGCTAACGGAGCTCACGAGTTTTCTACTTTAAGTTTTGTGTTGTGAAGTTTTCAAGTTTTGGTGAATTCTTATGATGGATTATGGAACAAGGAGTGGCAAGAGCCTAAGCTTCGGGATGCCCATGTCACCCCCTATATAATCCAAGGAGACCAAAAATTCGAAGCTTGGGGATGCCCCAGAAGGCATCCCCTCTTTCGTCCACTTCCATCGCTAATTTACTTGGAGCTATATTTTTATTCACCAACATGATATGTGTTTTGCTTGGAGCATCTTGTATTATTTGTGTCTTTGTGTTTTAGTATTCCACAATCATCCTTGCTGTACACACCTTTTGAGAGAGCCATACAGGAATTAAAATTTGATAGAATACTCTATGTGCTTCACTTATATCTTTTGAGCTAGGTAATTTTGCTCTATGTGCTTCACTTATATCTTTTTGAGCTAAGTAGTTTTGCTCTATGTGCTTCACTTATATCTTTTGATCTAGATAATTTTGCTCTATGTGCTTCAGTTAGATCTTTTAGAGCATGGTGGTGGATTTGTTTTAAAGAAACTATTGATCTCTCATGCTTCACTTGAATTATTTTGAGAGTCTCTTAATAGCATGGTAATTTGCTTAATAATAATATGCTTGGTACTCAAGATTTGTGAAACTTTCTTTTGAGTGTGTTGAATACTAAGAAAAGATTGAAGCATGATAATTGTTTTGAGATATGGAGGTGATAATATTAAAGTCATTCTAGTTGAGTAGTTGTGAATTTAAAGAATACTCGTGTTAAAGTTTGTGATTCCCGTAGCATGCACGTATGGTGAACCGTTATGTAACGAAGTCGGAGCATGATTTATTTATCGATTGTCTTCCTTATGAGTGGCGGTCGGGGATGAGCGATGGTCATTTCCTACCAATCTATCCCCCTAGGAGCATGCGCGTAATACTTTGCTTTGATAACTTCTAGATTTTTGCAATAAGTATATGGGTTCTTTATAACTAATGTTGAGTCCATGAATTATACGCACTCTCACCCTTCCACCTTTGCTAGCCTCTCTAATACCGCGCACCTTTCGCCGGTATCATACACCTTCCATATACCTTCCTCAAAACAGCCACCATACCTACCTATTATGGCATTTCCATAGCCATTCTGAGATATATTGCCATGCAACTTTCCACCATCTAGTTCATCATGACACATTCATCATTGTCATATTGCTTAGCATGATCATGTAGTTGACATAGTATTTGTGGCAAAGCCACCATTCATAATTTCTTCATACTTGTCACTCTTGACTCATTGCATATCCCGGTACACCGCGGGAGGCATTCATATAGAGTCATACTTTGTTTTAGAATCAAGTTGTAATCATTGAGTTGTAAATAAATAAAAGTGTGATGACCATTCAATAGAGCATTTTCCCAAATAAAAAAAAGAGAAAGGCCAAAGAAGAAAAAGAAGGCCCCAAAAAAGAAAATAAACAAAAAGGGGCAATGCTACTATCCTTTTTCCACACTTGTGCTTCAAAGTAGCACCATGATATAGCGAATCTCATATATTGTGCTTCAAAGTAGCACCATGTTCTTCAAATAGAGAGTCTCATATGTTGTCACTTTCATATACTAGTGGGAATTTTACATTATAGAACTTGTCTTGTATATTCCAATGATGGGCTTCCTCAAAATTGTCCTAGGTCTTCATGAGCAAGCAAGTTGGATGCACACCCACTAGTTTCTTTTGTTGAGCTTTCATACATTTGTAGCTCTAGTGCATCCGTTGCATGGAAATCCCTACTCACTCACATTGATATCTATTGATGGGCATCTCCATAGCCCGTTGATACGCCTAGTTGATGTGAGACTATCTTCCCCTCCTTTTTTTCTTCTCCACAACCACCATTCTATTACACCGATAGTGCTATATCCATGGCTCACGCTCATGTATTGCGTGAAGATTGAAAAAGTTAGAGTATGAAACAATTGCTTGGCTTGTCATCGGGGTTGTGCATGATTTAAATACTTTGTGTGGTGAAGATGGAGCATAGCCAGACTATATGATTTTGTAGGGATAACTTTCTTTGGCCATGTTATTTTGAGAAGACATAATTGCTTTGTTAGTATGCTCGAAGTATTATTATTTTTTATGTCAATATAAACTTTTGTCTTGAATCTTACTAATCTGAATATTCATACCACAATTAAGAAGATTTGCATTGAAATTATGCCAAGTAGCACTCCGCATCAAAAATTCTCTTTTTATCATTTACCTACACGAGGACGAGCAGGAATTAAGCTTGGGGATGCCTGATACGTCTCCAACGTATCTATAATTTTTGATTGCTCCATGCTATATTATCTACTGTTTTGGACTATATTGGGCTTTATTTTCCACTTTTATATTATTTTTGGGACTAACCTATTAACCGGAGGCCCAACCCAGAATTGCTATTTTTTGCCTATTTCAGTGTTTCGGATAAACAGAATATCAAACGGAGTCCAAACGGAATAAAATCTTCCGGAACGTGATTTTCTCACCGAACGTGATCCAGGAGACTTGGACCCTGCTCCAACGAACAAAAGAGGCGGTCACAAGGGTGGGGGCGCCCCCCTAGGGTGCGCCCCCTGCCTCGTGGGCCCCTCATTGCTCCTCCGGTGTACTTCTTCCTCCTATATATACACACATACCCCCAAACGATCAGAACAGGAGCCAAAAACCTAATTCCACCGCCGCAACTTTCTGTATCCACGAGATCCCAACTTGGGGCCTGTTCCGGAGCTCCGCCGGAAGAGGGCCGTCATCATGGAGGGCTTCTACATCATCATAGCCTCTCTGATGAAGTGTGAGTAGTTTACCTCAGACCTTCGGGTCCATAGTTAGTAGCTAGATGGCTTCTTCTCTCTCTTTGAATCTCAATACAAAGTTCTCCCCCTCTCTTGTGGAGATCTATTCGATGTAATCTTCTTTTTGCGGTGTGTTTGTTGAGACCGATGAATTGTGGGTTTATGATCAAGTCTATCTATGAATAATATTTGAATCTTCCCTGAATTCTTTTATGTATGATTGATTATCTTCGCAAGTCTCTTCGAATTATCCGTTTGGTTTGGCCAACTAGATTGGTAGTTCTTGCCATGGGAGAAGTGCTTAGCTTTGGGTTCAATCTTGCGGTGTCCTTACCCAGTGACAGAAGGGGCAGCAAGGGACGTATTGTATCGTTGCCATTGAGGATAACAAGATGGGGTTTATTTCATATTGCATGAATTTATCTCTCTACATCATGTCATCTTGCTTAAGGCATTACTCTGTTTTTAACTTAATACTCTAGATGCATGCTGGATAGCGGTCAATGAGTGGAGTAATAGTAGTAGATGTAGAATCGTTTCGATCTACTTGTCACGGACATGATGCCTATATACATGATCATGCCTAGATATTCTCATAACTATGCTCAATTCTATCAATTTCTCAACAGTAATTTGTTCACCCATCATAGAATACTTATGCTCTTGAGAGAAGCCACTAGTGATACCTATGGCCCCCGGGTCTATTCTCATCATATCAATCTCCATCACTTTAATCTTGCTTTGCTTTTTTACTTTGATTTTACTTTTTACTTTGCATCTTTATACCAAAAATATTATATCTATCAGATCTCACTCTCGTAAGTTACCGTGAAGGGATTGACAACCCCTAATCACGTTGGTTGCGAGTAGCTATCGTTTTGTGCAGGTACAAGGGACTTGAGCGTGGCCTCCTACTGGATTGATACCTTGGTTCTCAAATACTGAGGGAAATACTTACGCTACTCTGCTGCATCATCCCTTCCTCTTCGGTGAAAACCAACGCAAGCTCAAGACGTAGTAGCTAGCAAGGGGAGTATTCATTTTGTTGTGCATAATAAGGAGGCACTTCCGATGGGTCCGAGCTGACAGCGGGGGAATGTTATTTTTGCGAAATACGGTGGCCCGTCCGGTGGGTCCCAGCAGTCAGGGGGAAAACGTTTTTTCATGAAATAAGGTGGCCCGTCCGGTGGGTCCCCACTGTCACGTGGAGGAATAATTATTTTGCGCATAATAAGGAGGAACTTCCTTGCGGCCGCCGTGGACCCAGCTATCAGCCTCTCCACGTACAGTACTCTTCCGATGGAAGTTGGTCGTTGACCATGTTGACCATGCCGCGCCGAGAGCACCAGGGCGCTGGATGACGGCAAGGCCTAGAAAGGGGATGACACGGAGCCGGGGAAGACGCAGTAGTGGAAGCCCGCATGGAGAGGAGTACGAGGGTTCACTGGTTCGGCTGCGGTGTGAGGCTGTCGTCGCCGCAGAATAACAGGGGGTGTGGGTGAGTGGAGGGATGGCCTGGCCAGCGCTGGGAGTAGTATGGGGGTGGTGAGGCCTCCGCGGCAGGACAGCAGGCCACGGGAGGCAGGAGCAGGCGGCACGACCGTTGCTGCTTTGGGTGGCTAGACCAAGAAGACCAGAGGTTGAAGAAGCACTATGGCCGTTGGATGGACATCGTATGGTCACTGAAACTAGAATCGTTTATATTGACTAAGTTGACAAAGCCCTTGGTACGCTCCAACTTAGTAGGCCCACATGTCAGCCTCCGAAACGGTGCGCCCCAAATGTCAGGGGGAGGAATCATTTTTGGGCGGCCGAAGCTAAGAATATCCGAGATTGAAGAAGAAGCACGACATCCGTTGGATAGACATCCAACGGCCGCTGTTGCTAGAACCGTGTGTTGACTATAATTAGTTGACAAAGCCTTGCATACGCGTCAACTTATTTTTTTAGGGGACGCGTCACTTAGTAGGCCCACAAGTGTGTGGTAGAGAACTTATAGCCCATTTGCGTTTTGTAAGAATGTACAACCCAATTTTGAATTCTAATGGAATTTACAACAGCCCATTTACAGTTTGTTAAAAGTACAGCCCATTTTCTAGCTAGGACAACAATTAATAATTTCAACCAACCGTTGAAGACAGAATTCAATAAAATTTCCCACATTTTGATGGGATCCAAAATATTTTATCCTGAAATTTCTAGTCAGATTAAATATAAATTTGTATTACGTAAAAATCCAACAAAACATTGCACGTGCAACAATAAAAATTTAAGATTTTCAAAATCCATAAATAATATTTTGTAAACTAATTTCATGTTTGGTGCATTTTTTATAGTTACTGCCCAGTTTTTATAATTACATCCCATTTATTATTTTCAAAGCCCATTTTCCTGTTAAGCCTAATGCATCCCTCCTAGGAAAGATTTGCGGCCCAGCGGGGCGGAGAATAACAAGTTGACCTTGCCTGGATATTCCACAAAAAGACGTATAGCTGAGCTAGCCATTTTCATCTTGAAAAAATTAGTATCTGGGCTGGATATCTGGCCTGGGCTAGACGGACCACAGCCCGCCCAGTTAATACCCTGCTCTCATGTGAACAACAACGAAATCATCGCCAAGAAAAACTCTGCAGTGCTCATGCCTCAAAAACACAAATACTGCTCGAGCTGCTTGGTCCCAGTTGTCGGCCGCACCTTGTGCAATTCTATCGTTTATATTGACTACATAGGTTGACAATGGTGTGGGACAGTGATGTCAGGAAACCAGGAGAAAGCAAAAAAAAATATAGTTGTACATAATAAGGAGGCACTTGCGTACGTACGGCTATGGCCCTAGTGGGTCCCTAGTGGGTCCGCAGCCGGACGATGTTAACAATGCTCGGTGCCACGGCGAGAGCAACAACTCGAAGGACAACGGAGAGGGCCTCGCAGGCCCTACGGATGGTCTGATACAGCGCCCACTACTCATTCAGGAAGCGAGGATCATCGGACACCTATGAGCACCTTCGAGAAACTGAGACGGCATGAAATAGTAAGGCCGCGCTTGGGAGCTCTAGTTTATTTCAAACCTGTATTAACATACAAGTGTAATTTACTCGTCATCGGAAACAACGCGTAAAATACAGGAGTAATGAAACCGAGGGCCCGAGGTCTGTAAGTAAAACCGGCGGGTTACGCGTGTAATTTGAGAGACCAGTGTATATTTTACGAGCACTGTTATATGGACGACATTACCAGATGATACATGCACGACGTGCGTATCATGCCATCCATGGACAAGGCTAAACCAGTAGCTAATAGCTGGATTAGCAATCATCCGAGTGTCGTTCAGCGTTTTTATCGTGTGTGAAGTACTTCCGATATTTTACTAGTTGAAATCGACCAACCGAGCGCCTTCGCCCGAGATCATCTGCTTTAATTTACAAGCGTCAGTTTTACAAACGGTTTTGGTTGGAAAAGGACGGTCCAATCATGGCCTAATATCATGAGTTGGTCGGAAGATCATATGGTTTCACGTCTAACCTACCCGACTTGTCGTATAGGATATGAATAAAACATCAGACGATGAACTTCTTAAGCACGGAAACAACAGAAGAGGATGATCTTCTTAATAAGAAAATCACTGGCATTAGATCGACATGCAAAATAATACGAAGCATTATTCTTAGGAGGCACGATGAACAGCTCGTGATGCCGAATGCCACAACATTCCAAGCTCAACTTTGCAATCAAACACAAGGCCTGGCATTACATAGACAATATTCAGAACAAACTCTTAACACAGGAATATCTCATCAGAGTAACTATTTACTTCTAAACTAAACACAGGAATAGGAAAAACCACTGGACGCTGCTCACACCAAGGGCGTCCCACTCAAAAATATTAAATGCATGTCTTCTGGCTAACATCAATGAGCAAATTTTGACAAGGTTTTCCAATTCCAATATATTAAACTAACGTCTTCTTGCTAACATCAATGATTAAACTTTGACAAGCTTTTCCCATTCAAAATATGTAATGCCTATGATCATGGAGTCCCGTCGTAGCTTCTTGTAATTGTTTGGGCACTTTTTGCCCAGGGCACTCAACGTGTTGTTAAATTGCCAATGGTCTCTGCAGACTAGTCATGTCACCGGTGTCTAATAATACTCTGTAAAGCTTCGCAGTCATTCCTTCTGTAATGTAGCGCAAACAGTGACTGCTTCTTTTTGCAAAGTGGAACGACCAACTGGACCCAGTAATGCAGTAGTTTGCCTTGGACACATTGGCTCCTTTTGTGCAGTTCAACTAAAATTGAAGTCGGAAAAAACCGAGCTTTAATTTTGATATCCCTATAAGCAACAATAGGTATAAGGGAAACAATTACTGAGAAATAACGGTTGATGACTTTTACTCCCAGAGGAAAAGCATCTACTGATCTACTTTATCTTAATGGGAAACAAAGCAGGAGAGTAGCAATTCTCCATCAGGGTACTTCATTCATATTGACTAAGACATTATCTTAACAATGCCTTATTTCAACATGTATAAAGAACGACAAAGCAGAAAAGTACCATTCCTAAAACAGTGCAACTGATTCATTTTAACAGAGACATTATCTTAGCAATACCTTGGTTAAACATGTAGAAAGAACTACAAAGCAGGATAGTACCATTCCTAACCAATGTTGCAGTTTTGAACTAAGATTCAGTAGTTAATTAATTCTGAGAGTGGCATTGCTTAATTTTACCAGCGGCATTAGATTAACGAAAAGCATAAACAGTTCCAGGGGAGAGTGGGCGCAACAACAGTATGTGCTTCCATCTACTTTTAAAGGGGGTGATGCAGAGTTTGTTGTAACAAAGCAACAAGCATCATGTCTGGGTTGGTCCCATTTTTGTTCACTACTTAATGGGAAAATATAGCAATACAATAGCTTCAATTCAACATTTATTTGAAACAGTACCAATACAAGTAGCACAACATCTCAAAGCACACTGCACAATCATGTGGGTGAAGACCTGTACTGACCTTTCATGAGACGGACAAGATAAAATACGAATCTGCCAACACGAATAGGAAATCCAATCTCGTTTTGTGCAGTTTCACTGAAATCAAGCAAAGTGTTCCGCGTAGCAAAGCAAAATGTCACAATAGCAACAAGTTGAATAGATATCCCTGTTTAAACAGAGGCAAAAAAGGAATCAATTACTGGCTAATAAAGGAGGATGAAACATGCGGGCACAAAAATGGTAATCCCGCCAATCCCTAACAAGTGTTGCAGTTTTGAAATAAGATTCAGTAGTTAATTCTGAGAGTGGCATCAATTACTGGCTTATAAAGGGGGTGATGCTGAATTTGTTGTAATAAAGCAACAAGCATCATGTCTGGGTTGGTCCCATTGTTGTTCACTACTTAATGGGAAAAGACAACAATACAAAGCTTCAATTCAACATTTATTTAAAATAGTACCAAAACAAGTAGCACAACATCTCAAAGCACACTGCACATCATGTGGTTGAGACCAAGATTTGAAACAACTCGCCATGAAGACTGGAAACAAATCTCGATCTCCTTTTGTGCAGTTCCACCAAAATTAAGCAAAGTCACCGGTGTGACATTCAAGTTGAACTGCACAAAACACCCTTAAAACATAAGTGTTTCGAGTAGGGAAGCAAACTGTCGCAATAGCAAAAAGTTGAATCGATACCCTTGTTTTAACAGAGGCAAAAAAGGAAACAATTACTTGCCGATAAAGGAGGATGAAACAAACGGTGACAGAAAGAAGCATCTAACTTATCTTGGATGGAAAACAAAGTAGGACAGTAGCATTTCTAAAATGGTTGCATTGATTCATATTAACAAATACATTCTCTTGAAACAACATTCATTAAAAAATGTAATTTACTTTTAACAATGGCATTGCTTCAATTTTTCGGCGGCATTCTTAGATTAACAACAGCAAAATAGTTGTATGGGACATGCCAGCACCATGTGCGTCCACACGTATAAATGGGTGATGCAGAGTATGTAGCCAAGCAGCATATATGCGCTGGTCCCATATTTGTTCTCTTTGAACCTTCTTCCTATGTGAGGGCAGCAAATCTAGTCCTGCACAAACTACCCGACCCCCTAGTTTCTTTCCCTTTTCAACAAAGAGATCGGTTCCTTACAGATGTGTGTACCGGGTTACCCCCTTTTTCCCTTTTCAACCTACAAAGCGGCTGGATAGCCAGTCTATACTACTTTCCGCCCCTCCTTTCCTCATTGAACCATGTCCTAGATTCTTGCTCCAGCCCACCGCACCCTTCTTTCCTCTTTGAAGCAAGACCTAGATTCGACTACAGATAGAAAAAGATCCACATGCAGCTAGAGCAACAACGGTTTCAAAGAAACTTATACCTTAGGGTCTTCGGGATGTGGCAAGGCATGCGGCAGGAGGCCGGATCTGCCCACACTACGTACGGCAACGAGGAAGAAGGGGTCGGTGGTCCTACCGCACAGGCGCTGGGTGAACGAGAATAGCGCAGACGGCATTGGATTGCCTCCCTCGCCGAAGGTGATAGAGTGAACGCTGCACCTCCTCCCCTTCCCGGTGCGACGGGATACGGACGCCTCCTTCACCTGCTGTGAGGGGGGAGAGAGAGACAAGAGGCCAACACAGTCTTGTTTAGATCTGGTGAAGAGACAAGGGCGCGGAGGATCTTCGTCCGCGCCAGCGCCAGCTCCAAGAGGATGGTGCGCATTGGCTTCCTCCGTCGCCGACGGTGACAACGTCAACGCTGCACCTCCTCACCTCCCACAGCGGACGGGATTCGGCCGGATCTGTGACCACCGGTGAGGAGAGAGATAGAGTGGACACTGCCATCTTGTTTTGATATGGAGCGGGTGAGAGAGCGAGACGCGAGAAACTCTATCAAACAAGAGGCTATAATGGAGTAAAAAAATCTCTCTATAGCAATGGTTTTAAATAGAATACGCGCGTTCCCGGAAAAAAGAAACGAAAACTGGCGGACAATTTTTGAAGGGTCTGTCTAGGACACATCTAGATGTGACATAGTTATGTCACATCTAAGTTGATGTCCACTCTGTTTGTGGTCTATTTTTTCCTAGTTTTTTTGTTTCTTGTTTCTACATTATATACTTGTGGGACCTTAGATGTGATATCCTTAAACAACATCTAGATGTGAATTAGACAAACTAATTTTCTAATGTACCAAGAAAGAAAACTCGATCAAAAACACGCCCCGCTTCCAGGTCGCGAGAGTCATTGTGCACACACACATAGACATAGACATGCATATCTGTGTTTACGTAAAATTCCATTTCCATCTCCATCCCCAATCATATTTGTCCAACTGGCACATTATTTACGTTGTTAATTATATACGCAGCAATATTAACGTACAACATCTCTTGTTTGCGCACGTCCGGACCGTTGCCACGGCCGGTCCTGACCAACCCGAACCCTCTTCATCACCCGCGCGTGCTTCCCGCCCGAAACAGTCAGTGCCACATTCATGCCTGGCCAGAGCGGACGCGACCTCTCACTGGCGTCGGCATTGAAGCGGCGCGCCGGCCTGGAGAGCGTCGCCCGCGCCGCTTCTGGGTGCACACGGCTGCTCCGCGTTCAAAGGTCGCAATAGCCGGCTACAACATGCATGTAAAAAGTTCTTGGGAGTCCGTGCTATAGCTAGCTGTCCTCCCCCAACTCGTCAATCTCTTCCAGTAGTGCTAGTACTCCATGACGTGATCCATCGACAAGCAGGCGGGAAAGTTATCGTATACTCGGTTTGCAGTGAGTGGCATGCCGAGCCACCGTGTGGGGTCGAGCCGTGGAGGAGGGTGAGACACGAACACGATAGACATGATTTAAACATTGGTTTTGCTCGATGGCGCGATCAAAAGAAACAAAACGTTGGTTTCTCTCCGTTTCCATTTTTTCTCCGGAAAAACAGAAACTTTCCACTCCATTTTCATTCCTATTCCAAGGTTGCCCCGTTACAACATTCCATCAAATACAAAGGAAAACTAACACACATGCTGATGCATCTCAATGATTCACAGATCATAGCCAATATTTACTTCACAACGAAAGAAAAAAGTTGTTAGAGCGTGTACGAAAGAAAAACTACTGATGGGGTCACTACAACTTAAACCCTAAACCCTAAACATGATTTAATTTCCTGGCCAGGTAGAACCTATCGAAGGAAAGACGGCTGGCACCCTTGGATCATACGATGCTTTTGTGCAGTTCCACTAAAATCGACCTGAGCATCCCTGATGGCAAAGATATTGAAGAAGTGTGATTAGAATAATAGTGCTGGCACTAGTTCATGAGACATAAACTCATCACAAGTAGAAGCCGGTAGAAGTAGAGAAAGATCGACATGGAGATGGAGCTACGGTAGTGGAGCAAGCCGGTGCCAAAAGGAAGATGGACTACCTGGTACGTCGGGCTATAGCTAGAAGGGTGGATGGGATGCGTCATCGACCCATATCGCGGTGACCCCCGATTGGGACGCATCGACTATGGGTTTTCTCCCTCGCCGATGTCGATTGTGTCTACGTAGAACATTGTTCCCTTCCCCCAGCTACGGGATCAGGCCCATCGTTCTATGCTTGTGAAGAGAGCAACCTAAGCAAGCAGGCTTGTAGCTTAGGCTCCGGCTAGTGTATATATAGTGGTTTTCTTTTTCTCTCCATATCAACCATTTTATATTGCGTACATGTCATTCAAGAGTGAAATGATGGTTGCTTCTTCCGACTAACTTACTGTGTGATTTGACTGCTCCTTAGTGGCCCCTACACGTACTCCCGCTACGTGTATGCAATAGTCACACGTACACATGGAAACAAAAATGCACGCGACGCCCTATGTCGGTGTCAAAACCGGCGGATCACGGGTAGGGGGTCCCGAACTGTGCGTCTAAGGCAGATGGTAACAGGAGGCAGGGGGCACGATGTTTTACCCAGGTTCGGGCCCTCTTGATGGAGGTAAAACCCTACATCCTACTTGATTTATTCTTGATGATATGAGTATTACAAGAGTTGATCTACCACGAGATCGGAGAGGCTAAACCCTAGAAGCTAGCCTATGGTATGATTGTATGTTGTCCTACAGACTAAAACCCTCCGGTTTATATAGACACCGGAGGGGGCTAGGGTTACACAAGGTGGGTTACAAAGGAGGGGATATACATATCCGTATTGCCTAGCTTGCCTTCCACGCCAAGTAGAGTCCCATCCGGACATGAGACGAAGTCTTCAATCTTGTATCTTCATAGAACAACAGTCCGACCAAAGGATATAATCCGGCTGTCCAGATACCCCCTAATCCAGGACTCCCTCAGTAGCCCCCGAACCAGGTTTCAATGATGATGAGTCCGGCACGCAGTATTGTCTTCGGCATTGCAAGGCGGGTTCTTCTCCATCTTTCGATCGTTTGTAAAGCAGTGTCCGGTCCCATAAATGTTTGGACCTCTTGGCTTTTGTGTCCAATAATGGCTTTCTCCCACGCGTCGAATGGATACGAGGCGCCAGGGTGTTTTTACATTCGCCCCCATAGCCAGATAAATAAATTGTCTATTAAAGGGATGGGGATCCTTAGATCCGATCCATACCATCCTCCCCCAGCGAGAGTCCATCAGAGCACGTTCCGGAAAGATCCATTCTAGCATGGCCGACCTCCGCAGCTCCTCCTCCCGCCCCCGAAGCCCTAAGCCTGGTGATTGGGAGAGGCGTTCAGTCCCACACAGTCGTTTAGTCGAACTGCAGACTAAGGGATTTCTCCCTTCGGCGTACATGGTGCCCGTTCGAGCCGGGCTTGCCACCTACAATGGCAGGGAGCAAGCGGAGAGCTTTCCCTGTCCCTCTATGGGGGAACGGGTCTGCCTTGTTCCCTATCTATTAAGGGGACTCGGATTTCCAATTCATCCGTTCCTCCGCGGGCTCCTGTAGTTCTACAGCCTCTAATTACACAATTTCATCCCCGCCTCCATCCTACATATCGCCGGCTATGTTGCTCTCTGCGAGTTGTTCCTGGGCTGCAAGGCTCACTTCGAGCTGTGGAAAAGGATATTTTGCCTCGTCCCTCGCACATAGAGGGGGTCACTTTATCAAGTGGGCGGAGCCGAAATATGGCGCATCGCCGATACCGGATACCTGTCCGGTACTCTGAAGAAGTCATCCGAAGACTAGCCTTCAGAATGGTTTTATATGGAGGACGTTCCCCTTCCGAACCCTGTTAGGCGGGGTCTTCCTGAGTTCAACAATGCTCCTCCGAAGAAACGCCGAAGTTGGCGCCCACGGAGCCCCCAGGTGGAAGACAATGGAGAAGTCCTCTATCTGATGAACCGAATTAAAGCACTGGCTCGATCAGGATTGATAGTAATCGAAGTTATGTCGATTTGCATAATGTGGGGAGTGCAACCACTTCAATATCGTGGGCACCCCTTGTGGTGTTATAACGGGGCGGATGACGCCACCCGCTGCGGGCGTAAGTGTCCGGACAATGCTGTCGCTTTAGAGAAAATTCTGTCCGAATTGTTCAAGGGTGAGGAAGAGGAGTTCACCCGCATCAAGCCACAGGATGGATTCTCCATGTACAATCCTCCATGCTGGGTAAGTTATATCTCCCTACTCCCATTTTTCCCGCATTCTTTGTCATAAGTATTCACCTTGCCACTTTGCGGTAGGAACTGCGAAAAGCCATAAAGGAGGTCAGCAGCCCTTCTCCACAACCAAAGGACCCTGACCGGGCCCTCGACTCCGGACTTGAAGAAGATCCGGTTATATTCGTGGAGCGGATAGACCGGCAGTTCTATCAGTTAAGCTGCGATGATGCCATGGTGGCCATTACAGCCGACTATCCCAGACTGCTCCCTACATCGCACGTAAGAAAAACCAAAAATCCTAACTCCAAAAACTAGGATCCCCCTTTTAGACACTTCACCCACCATACACATGGCATTTTTATAGGGAAGGCATTCAGGACGCCCTGCCGAAGCCGCAACAACTCGCCCACAAGAGGCACCGAGGCCGGGTAGGCCAAAAAGGAAGGCGGTCAGGACGGAGACGCCGGCACAAAGGTATGAAAAACCCCGCTCCGTGGTTGTCGTCTTTCTTGAAATATAATGACGCTTGTGTTTCTTTAACAGAAAAAACACTCACCGGAATATGTCCGGCGATGCTACTAATCATGCTTCCACTAGTCGGGCGCCAGGACCGGACATAGAGGCGGAAGCCGATATGGGGCAGGCGCCAGATAATCCCCCTATAGAGGATGCGGATAGATTGTCCACTACAAACTCAGAAGTGGAAAGTGCCATGAATCATAGGCGCCGCCGGGCCATACTCCCTGATGCTTGTTTCTCACCAGAGGCATTTGATGCCTTCAATTCTGGAGAGGCGTACATCCGAGCTGCTCAAGATGGTCTAGCCAGAGCCACGGATCAGTATGTAAAGGACGTACGGGTAAGTAAATCTGACGATTTATATGTATCAGTAGCCCCTGAGACTTGAAACAGTTAGTAGAACTGATTTAAGGATCATCTTTATTGTGCAGGTTCTTACAGAGAAGAATACTAGGCTGCCACAGGAGCTAGAGGAATGCAAGACCCAACTATAGGCTACTGTGGCCGCATTGCAGGAACCGAAAAAGTCACCTGCTAGTAACATTTACTTTAAAGAATGATGATTACCATATAATGTGCAGCATGGCTGCAGATCTAACAATAGATGTTGCAGATGAATCCGGAGAAAATCCGGAGGACCAGCATGTTATGCGACAGCTAGAGGCTGGCAAACGCGTGCTGACTGAGGTTAGGCGGGAGAAAAACAATCTCCAAGATGCCAATATTAAGTTGAGCGTGGAACTAAAAGATGTTCGAGGCCAGCTTGCAGACTTCGAGAAGGAGAATAAGTGGCTTCGGCGCGGCATTTTCAGTAAGTGCTTGAACGAATCCTTTTAAAGGAGTTCGGCGAAGAAGCCGACTAAAAGCGTCATGTCTGTAGGTATGCTGACGGGTCGTCCCACGGAGGAAATGCCCGGGTCTGCGGGTGATCTTCTATTCGAGCTGTCACATCTGCACGAACAAGTTCGGCAGGTGATGCAGGGTGCTGCCCAGGCCTTGTGGCCGTCCGTCTCCCTGCCAGAGGGTGTTGCAAAGCTTGCGGGGAAGCTCAAGGGAGCACGGCAGCGCTTCCGATTATGGAAGATATCGGCCTGTCGACAGGGTGCCAGAGAAGCCTGGGCCATGGCGAAGACGCGGTATACCAAGGCAGACCCAAATCACATGGCCGAGGTCGGACCTATGGGGCCCGACGGAAAAGAGATCCCCGTTAGCTTAGTTTATGAGCAAGTAGAATTAGCCGCAAAGTATTCCCAACAGGATTGTAAGCTAGACCGCCTGTTGGATGGTATAGAAGACGAATTTAGCCAGTCTGCATGACTATGTAATGAAAGTGACATGTATAATGCCTTCTAGCCAGATTGTAGATCATTTGTCTTGGCGGACCTTTTTGCTTCAACCTCGGGACCCGATAGTCCAGAGTGTGTCCGAATACCCGCTCAGTTATATAAGAACTGGGGTATGCGTGGAGACCAGGCGTAGGGGTCATTAGTGCTTGAACAGACAAGTGCCCAACTAGTTATGTTATATTACATGGGTAGTAAGAAACATCTTCCAGGGAGAATAGTTCCGTTAAGGGTTCCTTTCCCTGGGTAAGCATGCCCTAAAGTGCATGTCCGGACTGTGATTGGAAACGCAAGAAAAAACATCTGGGGGGCAGATATGGACAATAAATAAAAATCATCTTTTGTTCACCGGCCGTATATTCCCTTAAGAACGCTAGCTTTCGGCTTCACCCAGTCTGAGGTACATGTCCAGCTGACCCGGCAGTAACAATCACAGAGGTGCTCCCCTTATGCCCTAGCCGAATTAACGGGAACGTAGGGCATAAATACAAGAGCCAGGCAACCCATCTTGGCCAAAACTTAAGTCATATCGATGCATACTATGGCGAAAAAAGGTACATGTGGAAGCATGACACATGTTCGGGGCTTGAGGCCCAGATAAATAATTAAGCTTCTGTGAAAGAATCCCCCAGGTATTATGGGTGCAGCTAGCGCATCTATAATGTGCAAGAGAGGCACAAGTTGGCCCTTAAAGGCCTAGAGAAATAATAAAAGAAAGGAAGAAAGAAAAACAAGACAGATAATGTATATGCAAAAAATGGACAAAGGGAGGGGACGAACATAGGGTCCGACGCTAGGCGTAGAATCTTCGAAGCCTGGCCGCGTTCCATGGGTTCGGCTCGAGTCGACTAGTCGATGCATCCCGCAGTCGGCACGCTCCACTGGTCAAAACTTGGTCAATAATGAAGGGACCTTCCCATTTGGGCTCGAGCTTGTTCTTTTTCTTATCCGGCAGGCGTAGAACTAGTTCACCAACGTTATAAGTTTTGGCCCGTACTTCTCTGCTTTGGTATCTGCGAGCCTGTTGTTGATAAAATGCGGAACGAGCTTTGGCTACGTAGCACTCCTCCTCCAGGGTGTCCAGACTATCCTGCCGATCGAGCTCGGCTTCTCTTTCTTCGTACATGCGCACTCGAGGTGAGTCATGAATTATGTCACAGGGCAAGACTGCCTCTATGCCCTACACCATAAAGAAGGGTGTGTATCCGGTACTACGATTCGGCGTGGTCTGCAGCCCCCAGAGTACGGAGTCGAGCTCCTCTACCCAGTCGTGTTAGACTCCGTTAAGGAACGCACTAATCTGGGTTTAATGCCACTCATTATAAGACCGTTTGCTCGCTTGACTTGGCCATTGGTTTGTGGGTGATAGACTGAAGCATAATCGAGCTTGATGCCCATTTTGCTGCACCAGAGTTTTACCTCATCGGCTGTGAAGTTTGTGCCGTTGTCAGTGATGATGCTATGGGGGACGCCATAACGGTGGACGACCCTAGATATGAAGTCTATCACTGGTCCGGATTCGGCTATTTAACAAGTTTGGCCTCTATCCATTTGGTGAATTTATCCACCATGACCAGTAAGTATTTTTTCTTGTGGGTTCCCCCTTTAAGGGGTCCAACCATGTCAAGCCCCCAGCCCGCGAAGGGCCACGTAATGGGGATTTTTTGGAGGGCGGTGGGTGGCATGTGGCTTTGATTTGCAAAGAGCTGGCAACCGGCGCAATGTTGGACCAAGTCCTGTGCATCTTCCCGGGCCGTTGGCCAATAGAATCCTGTACGGAAGGCCTTGCTTACAAGAGCCCAGGCTGCGGCGTGGTGACCGCCGAGTCCGGCGTGGATTTCTACAAAAAGGTTCCGCCCTTCCTCTTTGGAGATGCACCTTTGAAGGACTCCGGTAGTGCTTTTTTTATACAATTCTCCCTCGTGGACCCTGTAGGCCTTAGATCGCCGCACTATGCAGCGTGCCTCATTTTGGTCCTCTAGAAGTTCCTTCCTACACTACAAGAAATATGTCAACTTGTGACCACCACTATTGGTCACTGAATGGTCACAAATTTCCATTTGTGACCTTTTTGTGACCAAAAACATAAGGTCAAAAGCTGGCCGTCATAAACTAACTATAGCGACCTTTCTTCTAGAATAGTCGCAAACATTTATGACCAAAAAAAGGTCGTAGATTTAACGACCAACTGTTTTGGTCACTAGCAATCCGACCACACCACGTCAGATCCACCGTGGCAAGCTGACGTGGCAGACTTACAACCAAATGAAAAGGTCGTAAAATAGAATCAGCCCAGTCCATTTCAGCCGTCTTGATGGGCCAAGCCCAATAATTCAGCCCATTTAATTTTTCTCTCTTTATTTTGCTTATCTGCATGGGCCTGACCCAATAATTTGGCCTTTTATTTTCTGGGAATGGAGCCTTTTTCTGATGAATTTTTTTTATATTCCACTATTGTTTTGGGCCACAACCTTTTTAGTCTAGTTCGAATTTGGGCCTTGGCCTTTTTATTTTGTGTTATGCAGCCTTTTGTAATTTTTTTCTTACAGTCATTTCTTTTTTTATGCCCAAGCCTTTTTAGTATAAATCTTGTTTGGGCCTCGGCCTTTTTAGAGCCCAGGTTCTTATTTTGCATAACTATAAACAGAAAGGCCCAGGTGCACAAGTGATCCACAAGCCCAGGTCCAAACAGCAAGGCCCAGGTGCACAAGTGATCCACATAACTTCACAGAAAATAAACAGAGGTTCACAAGATCACATAACTTCACAGGTTCACATAACTTCACAGGTTCACTAGATCACATATCTTCACAGGTTCACATAACTTCACAGGTTCAAACTAGGCAGCAATGCAACAAAATGCTCAAAGACAAAGAGGTTCACAGCCATCAAACTAGGCAGCAATGCAACTACCTTAGCAGTTCAAAGACAAACTGCACAGCCATCAAACTGCCTTAGCTCCAAAGAGAGCCATCAAGTGGGCTAACTGCTCTTCCTGCTCTTGAGACTTCTTGCGCAGTAGCTCAAGTTCCTTGTCGCGTGCAGCTTCACATTCTTCCGCCTTCATCTTGATTGCCGCCAATTCTTCTTGCATCACTTCAGCTTGAAGCTCAGACCTCTCCAGCTTCTGCTCAAGGTCACGAACATGAGCAACAACTTCAGTTGTTGCTTTGCCGGAGTTGTTCCTAGATGACTGGAGCCCAACATTCCTGAGGAATGTGCTTTGCTTGACTTCAGTCTTGAGGACTTGTTCGACAATTTCAACAACAGACTTTGGCTCTTCACCTTCTGGTACCGGTGCGTCCTTCATTTTTTCCATCTCAAGCTAGCATATGGAGGAAAATGATAGGCATTAGTGGGAGATCTATTTCACATTTTGCAAACCAAACCAAGCAAGAGAAACCAAACCAGCACACAAATGGATTATTTGAAGTAACCAAACCAGCACACAAAATCTATACAAGAATATGATGACTAGTGACCTGGAGACATGCAATTGGAACAATATGATCACTTCATTAAGCCTAGAATGGTGGTTCTATATAAGATGGCTTCCCGAGTGAGCCGATCATCAAACTAACATTCAGATCAAATTTCATCATATCATAAAAAATGCATCAAATAGCTACAGCAAGTTCTGATATCTTTGTTGAACTATCAAACAACATCAAAGCATGGAACATAGCGTGTGTTCTTGACTGGCTCCGAATCAAACAACATCAAATCATCAAAGCATCAAAGCTGGCTGTGAATCAAACAGGGCAAAGCATGGAGTGACTTACTATAGCAGTCTTGACTGGCTCCGAAAACCCGTGCTTCTTGCTGTTGTGGGTGGCCTTAAACAAGTCAATCGCAGACAGCTCCTCACCCTTACGCTCTTCTTTCTGAAATGTTTTTCAACAAAAATCAAAATGTTATTCAGCAAGAATCAGAAATGTTATTCAATGAGGATCAAACGGTAAGGTCTCTAGAGAAGAGTTCTCACAGTGGCAAAAATGTGTGTGTGTAGTGCCTGGAACCAGTTCTGTGATTGTACACGACTTTTTCTCGATTCATCTTGTTCGACACACAGGTTTCCTACAAAAAAGCATACTGTCAGCATGATCTAGCACTAGCATATCATGTGCAGAACATAAAGCATCAAACAAAGCAGAGACAAACCTTGTGTCTTGGGGTAGACCACATCTCCACCAGAGCTTGCCATTCACCATCCGTTAGATCAGGCACCGGAGACTTAATGCTGACTTTATTTGCGGCTACGGTATCAAAATACTTCTTCTTGATCTGATGGCGTCTGTTCTTTGAATATTTCTGCAGAATATCTTTGCACGAGGTCTTGATGGTCTCCGAGTCCGTGTTCATCTCAAAATTTGCCTACCAAGATAGCAAACAAGGTAGGAACAATATTAGTGATCATGCATAGGTGTAACAGAAAATAGATAGCACATTAACTATGAAACAAGTAGCTTACAGCAACTTTCCCAATGTAGTTCTCCAATAGACTAGCATTTTTTTGTATAGCTTGAAGTGAGGAAGAACCGGAAGATGGCTTTTTGCAACGAGTCCACACTCAGAAGCAAGCTTTGCTGCCTGCAGAGGCTTCTCTGGACGAATCATCCCTTCGGCAATTTGGATAGGCACCTTGCTACCAAGCGACTTGGTGATCCTCTCTAGCCCTTTGCCCTTTCTAAGTCTAGTCTTGGGAGTCATTGCATCTGAAAATGAAACTGAACTCATAAATTAGAATAGAAATCGACAAATGCAGGAATCGACAAAAGCATACATGATCATTCCATTTGGAAAATGCACTAGTAAAAGATAGCATTGCAAAGGTCAACTTGCCTGATTGAAGCACAAGCTGCTGTTCTTCTTCATTGATGACAGCGTTCCTGTCAATAGAAGGTGCAACAGGGCTGAGGTCTGTGTGGACAGTGCCTGCTTCATCAATGCAGATGGTTCCTGCTTCATCTAGGCAGACAGTGCCACTTCCATCCATGCTGAGAGTGGTTCCTTCATCCATGGGCGGCAACTCATCACCCGTTTGCACCGAGGTCTGAGAGTCCATGCGCAGCATACTTTCCTGATGGTCCGTCGCAGTCGCCATCCTTGCTTTCTGCCTTGTGACTCTATCAAGGGCAGGTTCATCAGGTTCCAGGATCCTCTTTTTTTGTCCTGGAGCTGGGGCCATCACCCTTCCTGGAGGCATTGCAGCAGATGTTTCTGAGCTCTTGTTCTTCTTGCTGACTGTCTTCTTAACACCAGGCCTCTTCGTCCTAGATTCCTTCAGTGCCTCGTATAAACAGCACGGAAAAAAGCATTAGATCACAAGAGAAATATGTGAGCACAAGGAATAACATAGAATAACAGAACCCCAACCCTCCAAGCAAGACAGAGTTTGCACCTTAACAATCTTGTTGACTACAACATCATCCACTTCCTCTCCATCAATAACTTCATCCTCCTTAGGATTGTACTCTGGGTCATCATTGATAACTCCACTACCCTCTTGAACCTCATCACTTCTACCTTCTTGTACACCATTTGTTTTCCTAATCATCGACGCTATTGCACCGATGCCAAGGGACTGGAACATCCGATTGTTCCTCATGATATTTCTAGCCCTAACCTTCTCGTACTCGGTGAGAGGCTCTTCTTTGCATGATAAAGGAAACGTAACTATTAGGTGAATGTTTGGAATGCATGGACAGACAGCCAAACATATCTTATGAAATTTTATTATCATTTAATCCTAGTTATTCAGGTAAGGAAGACTAACAGCACACAGGCACAATTAAGCCAGCTTATTCAGATTGCAGCAATACATTTCACTTAGCATATTAAGACACAGATTTTATGAAACTGACAGTATAACCACAAGGAGCAAGTTGCATACCAACGGTTGGCCTCATGCTTGACCTTGTCCTCCTTGCCATGGATGATCTTGAGGTGGTGCTTGCAAAATAGAATAAACAACAATCAGATACAACAGGGATAAAGTAAAATGATGCACTTGTATCAATAAAGGAAAGCATTTGGACCATCATGCACATACATGTAATACATGTGAAACAAACTTGATGGATAAACAATACAGTGATCTAGTGTTATTAATTAAGAAAACATGTAAGTGCACTAAACAAGCATGCATGTACACTAGTAGCAAGTAAGCAAAGTGCATAAGTGCTACTAATACAAGCAAGCAAGCAAGCAAAGTGCTACTGATAGAAACAAGCAAGCAATGAAGGAAATTGAAGAGAAGCAAGCAAGTACTATTGATACAAACCCTAATTAATAAGCAAGCAAGTAGCTTCTTCTCCAAGTTATACTAATACTAGCAAGTACTGCTGATGGAAACCCTAATTAAGCATGTACTGCTGATAGAGCCCACCCCGCGCTCTCTTTCCTTCCCCAGTCCCCACATGATCACATATACATCATGTGGTAAATCTGACAACGTCTCGTGCTAGTATTAGTATAGCACAATGGTCTACAGTATATGATTGGTACTGTGACAACACTATCAGGTACACCATGAATGGCAGATGGACTTAATCATTTAGTATTAGTATAGCTCGCAGGAATGGCAATGTCTCGTGCTAGTATTAGTATAGCTCACAGTAATGGCAGATGGACTTAATCATTTAGTAATGAACACCATGAATTAACTAGACCAACCCAGAGAGCATATATCACACCTACATGAACTACTCTAGTAGTACAGTGAGCAGAAAGCTTTCTATATGTAAACCAAAGCATGGCAGGAGCTCACAAGATAGAAACCAAACATGAATGGGAACCTACAAACCCTAGATAGCATGGGAACAACAACTACAGAGCTTTAGATTTAGTGGCGACCATAATCAAGAACAAATAACAGAGTGCCACAGCAAGCAAAACAAATCGAACACCCAAAAAGAATAACATCCTTGTTCTAGCAAATACAAAACAGGGAGAAGGCTTCAAAGGAAGATTTCTCAAAGAACATGTAGCCATTTCTACGAAGATGCAAATGGATATCAATACTTCACACAATGGCACAACAATTACAGCACAATAGCTTACTCCAGGTTCTTATTTAACTCAAGAGGTGGCACTAAACTAGCCAAGTAAATTTTAAAGGAATATGCAATATAATCCAAAACTTTAGTACCTGCTAGGGATTCCAAAGAGAAAACTACTACATCATGTTAACTATTAGTATGGCTACAAACGACCTCTTACAGACATCAACTTCAATGTCATCAAGCAAGCAAATCGCTATGACTACAGATTAACAAAGCATAACAAGGATTAACAAAGCAAATGGCTCTGAAGTAATACACTCTGACAAGTAAAGATTAACAAACCATAACAAGGATTGGCAGCAGAGGGAGATGGAGATGGACAAAAACCTGCTTTTGTGGTAGCCGTGCTTGAGCTCCTCCTCCTGATGCTGCTCAATGACCTGCATGACAAACAAGGCCATGGATGAGCTGCCACAGGGCATCCACATGACAACACAAAACATCAAGCAACAACATTGACAGGGATGCAAAATCAAAATAGAGCATACAAAATCTAGATTAAAGAACCACCTCCCCACAAAACCCTAACCCCGTGAATCCATCCCCATCTCAAAATCACATTACCAACGACATGAACCCTAACCCCATGAACAAGAAGGATATCATCCCATGAATCCTAACCCCATGAATCCATCCCCATCCCCATCCCCATGAAGAAGAACCCTAACCACCAAGAGATCCTAACTCTAACCATCAGGAGATCCTAACCCTAGAAGATGCACCATGAGATCCTAACCCTAGAAGATGCACCATGAGATCCTAACCCTAGAAGATGCACCATGAGATCCACCGAACCACCAGAAAATCCTAACCCTAACAAGGGGAGTACCTGTCGTCGTGTTATAGATGATGCAGCGGTGGCTCCTGTCGCAGTCGTTGCTCGCGTCTACCCTCTTGTCACCACCGTCGTCGATGTAGAGGAGCGGAGCGATGATTCGTCGTCGGGGAGCAGAGCGGGGCGGGGCGGAGCAGAGGAGGAGGGGCTAGGTTTGCGGGGTGGGGAGAGGGGAGGGGGGATTCATCGGGGCTGGCAGGTGGGGAATGGAGGGGCGGAGCAGAGGACGGGCGGCGGGGCGGCACGGAGCAGGGGAGGGAGTGGTCGTCGGCCGGGTGGCTCGGGGAGGGAGAAGCTAGGGTTCGTCGGGGAGAGGGGAGGGGAATGGGGAAATTTTGGGAGGGGAGGGGAGGGGATCCCGCGTGTTAGTGGGAGAGGGAGTGGTGGGACCCGCCTGGTAGTGGGAGAGGGAGTGGAGGGAGTGGTGGGACCCGCCTGGTAGTGGGAGAGGGAGTGGAGGGAGTGGAGGGAAATTTTGGGAGAGGGAAATTTTGGTGGAGGGAAAATTTTGGTGTCGGAGGGAAATCCTTTCGGGTTTGGGTGTAGAAAAAAATAGGGTTTTTTGTAAACTTTGTAGAAATCATGGTTAAAATCATACCGAGTAGCTCAAGAAAACACCGGTATTGCAAGTTTAGTATTTTTTCTAGTTGGTAGGCCACATTTGATGATGTGACGCAGAGGTCTCCCATTTTTTTGATTTTTTTTGAATTTTTTACGGTGTTTTAAAAAACCGGCCGATTTTGTCGCGGCGGCCGTCCGTGGCTAGGGTTTGAGCCGTGCAAATCTATTGTCGATTCTGTGATGAAATGCCTACTTGTGAAGCTAAAAAGCATTTTTAGTGAAAATAACGTGCAAGCTATGGAGGACCCGCAGTTCAAATTCCAGCCGGTTCCAGCTGAATCGGCCGAAGGTGGTCCGAATTGCCGGGAGTAGCTACGAGGGTCGGAAATGCATGCTTTTTGGCGACCGTCCGTAAAATAGGGTCTACTTTGAGATAGACATGGAATGGCGCCGTGTGGGGTGCCCCTCCTTGTAGCCGCTTCACGAAAAACGCATGTCTTTTGCATTCAAAAAATGAAAAACGGTTTTTCTTGTTAAACAAGTTGGAACCTCGCTTTGGCAACATTGTCTGCCATCACAAGACGAAGGCATGCGCCCAATTTGGGCATATTATCAGAAACTATTCAACGGATGGGACCATATCATTGCTTGTTTGGCTTGAAAGCCATGATCTTCGTTCATGGTAGGTCGTTTTTGAGAACACTTTTTCAAGAAAACGCCGGTATTGCAAGTTTAGTATTTTTTCTTGTTGGTGGGCCACATTTGATGATGTGACACGGAGGTCTCCCATTTTTTTGATTTTTTTTGAATTTTTGACGGTGTTTTAAAAAACCGGCCGATTTCGTCGTGGCGGCCGTCCGTGGCTAGGGTTTGAGCCGTAAAAATCTGTTGTCGATTCTATGATGAAATGCCTACCTGTGAAGCAAAAAAGCATTTTTAGTGAAAATAACGGGCAATCTATGGAGGACCCGCAGTTCAAATTCCAGCCGGTTCCAGCTGAATCGGCCGAAGGTGGTCCGAATTGCCGGGAGTAGCTACGAGGGTCGGAAATGCATGCTTCTTGGCGACCGTCCGTAAAATAGGGTCTACTTTGAGATAGACATGGAATGGCGCCATTTGGGGTGCCCCTCCTTGTAGCCGCTACACGAAAAACAGATGTCTTTTGCATTCAAAAAATGAAAAACGGTTTTTTTGTTAAACAAGTTGGAACCTCGCTTTGGCAACATTATTTGCCATCACAATACGGAGGCATGCGCCTAATTTGGGCATATTATCCGACACTATTCAACGGATGCGGCCATATCATTGCTAGTTTGGCTTGAAAGCCATGAATCTTCGTTCATGGTAGGTCGTTTTTGAGAACACTTTTTCAAGAAAACGCCGGTATTGCAAGTTTAGTATTTTTTGCTAGTTGGTAGGCCACATTTGATGATGTGACGCGGAGGTCTCCCATTTTTTTGATTTTTTTTGAATTTTTTACAGTGTTTTCAAAAACCGGCCGATTTCGTCGCGGCGACCGTCCGTAGCTAGGGTTTGAGCCGTGCAAATCTGTTGTCGATTCTGTGATGAAATGCCTACCTGTGAAGCTAAAAAGCATTTTTAGTGAAAATAACGGGCAAGCTATGGAGGACCCTCAGTTCAAATTCCAGCCGGTTCCAGCTGAATCGGCCGA
Source organism: Triticum aestivum (assembly GCF_018294505.1). Classification (NCBI taxonomy): domain Eukaryota; kingdom Viridiplantae; phylum Streptophyta; class Magnoliopsida; order Poales; family Poaceae; genus Triticum; species Triticum aestivum. The sequence goes on from NC_057812.1 coordinate 582,355,976, forward strand.
AGGTGGTCCGAATTGCCGGGAGTAGCTACGAGGGTCGGAAATGCATGCTTTTTGGTGACCGCCCATAAAATAGGGTCTACTTTGAGATAGACATGGAATGGCGCCGTTTGGGGTGCCCCTCCTTGTAGCCGCTTCACGAAAAACGCATGTCTTTTGCATTCAAAAAATGAAAAACGGTTTTTGAATTTCAGTTTTGCTAAAGCACATCTAGATGTGCCATAAGTATTGCACATCTAAGCCCTATGGCATTGATCTTACGTCGAGATTCGTGTGGATATTTTCCTTTTTCTTTTTTCTTTTCTCTTTATGCTTGATTCACTCACTTAGATGTGCAATAACTAGAGCACATCTAGATGTGCCCTAGACACACCCTTTGAATTTTTACGGTGTTTTCAAAAACCGGCGGATTTAGTCATGGCGGTCGTCCGTGGCTAGGGTTTGAGTCATGTTTTTAGCATTCAAAAAATGAAACTTATATTGTTTCATACATGAGCATGCACAAAAACCCATAATTTTATCTTTCATCCATGAGCATGCATAAAAAATTTCAATTCCCATCAATTACCAAACTGAATATTCATTGTTAAAAACATGACTTGTTTAGATGACACTGTCATACAGCATCCATGAGCATGCACAAAATTAAACCTGACATACTTAACATTGACATGTTCATATTACACTAACAAGCTTAAACCTAACATGCTGAACACCTTCTTAACACCTTCACTCCTCCTTCTTCTCCTTCATCAACCTGATGCGCTCAGAGTGGTGAATCCCAACGCGGATGTACTCCTCTACCACAATTGGCATGGTCCTGTCGCCAAGCTGTGGGATTGCAGGCGCCGCCACCATCGCGAGGTCGTCGTCCGCCACCACCATCACGAGGTCGTCGTCCGCCACCACCATAGCAAGGTCGTCGTCCGCCACCACCATAGCAAGGTCGTCATCCGCCACCACCATAGCAGGGTCGTCGTCAGCCACCACCATAGCATGTTCGTCGTCAGCCAGAATAGGCTGCTCCTCGTCATCCCCACTCTGCTCCTCGTCATCCCAGCTCTGCTCCTCGTCATCCCCGCTCTGCTCGTCATCCCCGCTCTGCTCCTCGTCGTCATCCCCGCTCTGCTCCTCGTCATCCCCGCTGCTGCTCCCATTGCCTGGCCAAATGCAACAAAGTGTGAACATGGTGTTGTCGTCGTGCTGGTAGAGGAAGCCAAAAGGACAGGAAGAAGAGAGGCAGAGAGCTTACTGGCATCGTCGTCGTGCTGGTAGTACATGCGGCACATGGTGTTGTCAAACATCTTCACGGTGAACATGGCATCGCCGTCGTAGCGGAAGACAAGGAAGTACCCGAGCTGTAGCTCATGGGCGCGGGAGAAATGCTCCCAGCCGGGCCCTAGGTACATGTGGACTTCACCATCAAACACCACCAACACTTCCCACAGCCTGTGAAGGCCGCTGCTGGCCTCTCGTAGCTTCACTTTGTGGGGCTCACGACCGGCGAGCATCTTCGCAAACTTGTCAGGCAGCCTCTGCAGTGAGGGTCAAGCAGTGGTTAATTGTGGCAATCAAGCACTAGACAGCAGAGTGATGATAAAGAAATGAGTGATGATAAACATACCTGCCTACTGCAAGATTTCTCAATTACGATCTCGAAGAACTTGAAACCTTCCAAGCCAGCCATCTCACTTATCTGAAAAGCAGCATTGTAAATTAAACAAGCACATCAACATCAATAGCATAGTAAACTAACACTAAAACAAGCACATCAACATCAACAGCAATAGCAACATCATCAGGTGACCACGAACAGCAACAACACTAAAATCTACTATAAATTGACCAGAACACAGCAATATAAATTGACCAGAAGCATATCTACTATAAATTGACCAGAACCATATGTATTATAAATGGACCAATAGTGTACAGCAAAACAACAGTTTCAATATTACAATAGAAACAAGTCTCAGGTTTATCAAGCACAGCAAAACAACAGTGTGACTGAAGAAAATTATAGCAGGAAATACTTCATGCATCATCAATAGATTATGATCATTTGAGCTAGCATGATCACATTACATGATGCACACATATGCAAACTTCTATGAATATAACATCAAAACAGAAAAAACAAGAGACCAAGAAAATCTTAGCAGTGCAAAACACCTAGATAGAATTGTATTTGTACACATCAGAACATAAGCACCAACATAGCAGTGCTTAGCATGATCACATTGTATTTGTACACCTACATAGCAGTGCTTAGCCACTCGGGTAAAACATTACAAAAATAAAAACAAATTAGAACACACTAGTGTCTCACTGCCTCAATATAATCCTCTTGCCAGTTGCTTCAATGCAACAACACATCCATTTGTTTGTGATGCCTCCAGTTTCTCAAGATAAAACTAGCAGCATCCAACATGCTTTGGCATTCATCTCTTGATCGTCAAAATAAACCATACAGAATTCCACAAAAAAAATTCAGAGACCACAGCCCATGATTCTAGGCAAAAGAAACAACAATGTGTACAGAGACAAGCTTCTTTTTCACTTAATATTCAGAATATGCCAGATACACCCAAGGACAAACATGCATTACAACTTATCTTAAGAGAATTAACTACTGTACAAATGCAGTTCATATGTACAAATGGACAATGAAGCCCTGCTATGACGACAACACTGGATGATGAAGGACCTGGACAACACTGGTTAAAGCAAGCCATAGTAATAACTCACCTCCAATGCTATATTAGCTGGAAAGGAGCATCTATCTATTAAAGAACATCTGTGAGGAAACATAATCCAATCCCTAATAATCCAACCCTAATCTAATCTAATGCAGTCCCAATCAAACCCTAACCAAATCAAACCCTAATCTAATCCAATCCCTATCTAATCTAATCCAATCTAGGCGACGGCAAGAACCCTAATCTAACAAGTAGCAGAAAACTAATCCAGCCAGGAAGGAGAGAGAGAGGAAGGATGCATACCTCGAGAGAGAGAGGAAGGACTCGGCGGCGGTGGGAGAGGAAGGAGCCGGCAGCGGTGGGGAGGCCGGCGGTGGGAGAGGAAGGAGCCCGCAGTGGTGGGTGGCACCGTCGATGGAGAGGAGGAGCGGGTCGAGTGGTGAGGAGAAGTGGGGAAAAGAGAGGGAGCGGGTCCACTTATCAGCGAGTTCGGTGTTTGCTACGTGACTGGTTTGATATATTGAAAAGGGTGGGCATAGATTACAAAACCAACAGCCTCTTCCTAGCCCAGTGGTCGAAACACAGTGAAATAAGCGCACGGTCGTGGGTTCGAGCCCCCGCACGCGCATATTTTTTGGCCACGCGCATATTTTTGGTAGCTTGGGTACAATAGCAAAATGGCCCACTTGTCAGCGAGTGGGTCGAGTGGCCCACTTGTCAGTGAGGTGTGTGCTTCATACTTGACTAGTTTGATATATTCAAAAAGGTTGGCATAGAGTGGAAGACTAATAGCCTCGTCCTAGCCCAGTGGTAGAAACATAGTGAAACGAGCGCACGGTCATGGGTTCGAGTCCCCGCTGGCGCATATTTTTTTTGCTCACAATGAAATGGGTTCAGTTGAAGCAAAATTCAGTTAAAATAGCATCTTCAGTTCTGACCAAAATTCAGTTAAAATAGCATCTACAAGACAACATTCTGACCAAAACAACTACAAGATGATCACAACAACTACTAAATGATCACAACAACTACAAGACAACATTCTGACCAAAACTTGAACTAAAGATGTTCAAAAAATCTTCTATATGATCATTTTGCAATCTTTTGCATTACAAGACAACATTTTGACAGCAAGCATAACAGCTACAATAACATCTCAATTCAGGTCAAAACAGCAAGCATAACATCTCAATTTTGCTTCTGGAATCTTAAAGCACTGTGAATCAGGATAACTACATCACTATTGCTACAACCATCAGGATCATCATTTTGCTACAACCATCAAGATCATCATCTTGCTACAACCATCAAGATCATCATTTTGCTCCTAGAATCTTCAAGGATTTTTCTACCTGGAGAGAAGATTGATCACATCAGGTCACCAGTCCCATAGATACCAAAACAAAGAACATTAAGTAACAGTATTTACCTTTGCCACTCCATTTGCTACTCATCATCGTCGATACAAAAACAAGGAACTCTATGCCCACTCCTATTTTCCTCATCATCACTACAATATTGCAGCATAGTATGATCAGTCCAGTTTTCCCCATCCTCGCTTTCATGTCCATCCTCTACCACCTTTGTTCTTTTCTTGATGCATTCAACTGTTGCAGCACCAACGATCACACGTTCCCGGTCCCTTCGCACTCTGCTTTGCACCGGAACTTCCGTAGAGTCATCATCAGCTTGCAACAGAACTTCCGTAGAGTCATCATCTTGGTATGTTAGACTACCATCACCGGGGCCTTTTCCACTTCAGTTTCAGTCACACTCCACAAGTGTCTGTGCTAAAAGTTTTGCACAACTTGCCATTTTCCATGCAAAAGAGTGTCTGGCAGATAAAACACCATTGTTGCTTGTGTTGTTAGAATAAAGGGATCACTCTTATACCAGCACCTTGCAGTGTTCATGCTTTTGAAGTGGCCATCATATTTGACAAAAGAGTCTCTCCTCTTCTTGCTACCAAGCTCAAACCAGTCACAGCGAAATAAGACAACCGATCGATGGATGCGTCCACTAGAGTTGTACTGCAACTCTACGATGCTTCTCAACTGACCATAGAAGTCAATGATCTCACCATCATGTGACCCCTCAGTGACGATTCCACTATTCTGTGTCTTCCTTTTTTCCTCGCGGTCAACGGTGTGGTACCGGACACCGTCAGCAATGCATGCTGAATACACTCTCACTCGCTTATCCAATAAGCATGCCAAAGCAAATAGATCATCACTGACCTTCTTCTCCTCATGCAACTTTCCAATCTGCACAAATAAACCATTTAGCAAACAATGGTATTTAACAATGGGTGAATAACACAGAAAACATAAAACATGTGGCTAAAGATCTCACATGATTCTTAAACCACTTAGCAAACACCTTGGCAACCCTTTTATCAACATTGATATTGCTTTCTTCCTGATTTAACTCTTCCTTGCATTTCCTGCAATGCCAACAAAACATGTGAATTAAAACACTAGGCTGGTGCCAACCCAAGCAAAAAAAAAATATATAATGAGTGCACAAGATATAACGTACTCGATATATGGTAGAACCTCGGCGCAATTGCTGAGCACAAACAAAACCATTTTGTCATACTCATCACCAGCCTCCAAGTATTGTGAGGCTCCAAGAAAGTTCACACCATGGTTGAAAACACAGACATCACCACTTTGCGAATCAGACCGCTCTCTATTTCTGCCCGGCCGGTTCCATCTTGTTTCCACATCACCAAAGTATCTAGAGCAAAAAGTCAAGCACTCATCAACGACATATGCTTCAGCAATAGAACCTTCAGGTCTTGCCGTGTTTCGCACATAACTCTTACAAGTAAGCAGCCTTCTTTCGATTGGGTACATCCAGCCGTATTGCACAGGGCCTCTAAGCATTGCCTCTTTGGGTAAGTGCACCGCCAAATGGACCATCATGGTGAAGAAAGCTGGAGGGAAAATCTTCTCGAGCTTGCAAAGAATAATTGGGATTTCTTTTTCAAGTGTTTCCAAGACAGTTAACTTGAGGGTTTTGCAGCACAGTTCTCTAAAGAAATTTCCCAGCTCAGCAACCGCTTCATATATATCCTTGTGCATGATTCCTCGGAGGCCCGCCGGTAAAATCCTTTGGAGGAGGATGTGACAATCATGGGTTTTCAGTACTGAAAGCTTGAATCCATCAGAAGTAACACACTTTGCTAGGTTAGCAGCATAACCATCTGGAAATTTCACCGCTCTTAGGAATTCACAGAATGCAAGCTTTTGTTCTTTATTCATTGTATACCATGCTCGTGGAATTTCAAATGAATCTTCATCTTCATTGTGCTGTAGATGCAAATCTTCTCTTATGCCCATGTCCTCCAAATGAAGCCTAGAACTAACCGTGTCCTTTGTCTTCCCTTCAATGTTCAGAAACGTCCCTAGCAGATTCTCGCATATGTTTTTCTCAATGTGCATTACATCGAGATTATGCCTCAATTTCAGATCAGCCCAGTATGGCAGGTCCCACAAACAAGACCTCCGGTCCCAACATTGACATTCCTCACGCTTTCTTTTCTTTGCCAGCTTTCCTGGTCTCACATCTTTCACCTTTTCAAGTTGCTGCTCCAGCTCTTCTTTAGTGAATTTAGCTGGCTTGTCACGGGTTTCATTCTCACCATTAAAATCTTTGCTTCTTCGCCAGCGATGGTTTCGGGGAAGAAAGCGGCGGTACCCAATATAGCAGATCTTGCTCCTTATTCTCTTTAAGCAAGGGTCTTTGTCACAATGGACACAAGCCTGATAACCCGCTGTGTGATCCTCCCAGACAGAGTGTGCAGAGCCGGGACATCATGGATGGACCATATGATCGCAGCACATAGATTGAACTTTTCTTCCAGACTCAAGGCATCGTATGTAGGTACACCAGTCCAGAGCTGGAACAGTTCTTCTACGAGGGGCTCCATAAAGACATCAAAATCCTTTCCTGGAGAATCTGGACCCGGGATAAGCAATGACATCATGAAGTTGGACTGATCCATGCATGCCCATGGTGGCAGGTTGTACGGCACCACAAAAACTGGCCACATGCTATAAGACGTGCTCATGTTCCCAAATGGATTAAACCCATCTGTGGCAATGCCAAGTTTTATGTTCCTTGGATCTACAGCAAAATCTAAATGTATACGGTCAAACTCTTTCCATGCCTCTCCATCTGCTGGATGGCTCAGCTCATTATCCACAGGTTGCTGCTTCAGCTTGTGCCACTGTACCTCACTCGATGATTTCTTCGAGATGAACATCCGCTGCAGCCTTGGTATCAAGGTAAAGTGCCTCAGTACCTTCTCCGGTATTGACTTCTTCCCATCAGCATCTTTCCACCTAGATGCATTGCATTTGGACAGTTGTCATGCTTTGCTAAATCCTTCCGAAACAAGACACAGTTATTTGGGCACACATGTATTGACACATAACCTAACCCCAGCCTGCGGATTATGCTCAATGCTTCATCATAAGATCTGGGAACACAACTATCAGGGAATTGCAAGCTCAAAAGACGGAGTATTGCGTTGAATGTGGCATTGCTAATCCAGTAGAAAGACTTGATGTGGAGTAACTTCACGGTGAGGGTAAATCTTGAAAATTTACCCCCTTCATGAGCTGCGCGCTTCGCCTCCTCTAACACCTCAGCAAACAATGATTTCTGTCCATCAGCACGATCTTCAGCATAGTACAAATCCTTTAATAGGTCAGGAATCCTATCATCTTCATGCCCATCCTCTTCCTCCAAAATAGCATTATCTCGCAAAACCTTTTCCATGAAATCAATGCCAGCATCACCACCACCCATCATATGAGGGGCCTCTGTATCAGCTTCAAAATGTTGAGGTTGTCTGTCTAAAGGTTCTCCATGATATATCCATCTATCATATGTGCTGGACATCCCATTAAGAAGCAGATGATCTTCCACTCTTCCTTGAGCCATTCTTGGACGGTTGAGGCATTTACAACATGGGCAAAGAATGTGAGCATCGTTGGCAAAATTTGCCCGAACAAATGCCATGAAATCATCAACTCCTTTCATATGTTCTTTCGAAAACTTTCTAACTCCTTCTCTAATCCAGCTTATGTCCATCTGCCAAAGACAACAAATTGTTGCAACTTAGCAAATCAATCTAAGTGCATTAACATTAATTAATGAAAATGGATGGAAGTAATGGAAGCTAAAATTCTAGAAAATTTTATATGCTAATTGCCTAACCACAAGGCCTGAAGAATTCTTAACAAACAAGCTGAACAATTGCTAACAGCACATCAAGAAAATTCATCTATGCATTATCTACCAAACAAGCAAGCTATCTCCTAACTACTAACAGTGCATCAACAAAATTCATCTATGCTGAAGAACATCTGACTGAAATCCATCTCCCACTGCTCGGGTGACGAGAGAGGAGAGGGGGGAAGATGTGAGGGGTGCATACTGGGAGGTGTGCTTGCGGCGGCGGCGAGTCCCCCATGCTCGGCGATCCCCCACCACCGTCGGTCGCCTACGCCCCTACTGGCCCCCGCCTGCACGCCCTGCCTCGCCTCCGCCCCCTGCCGGCCCCGCCCCCGCCTCTGCCGCCCCTTGCTGGTTGCTTCCACCGCGAGGCCGTGGGCGAGGTCACCTGCGGCGACGCCGTGGGCGAGGTCACCTGGTTGCTTCCGCCGCCGCCCGCCGCCACCTGGTCGGAAGACCTAGAAAAACGCTAAGTGTTGCTCTGTTCGATGCCACCCGCCGCCACCTGGTCGAAAGGTCCCACTTGTCACTGATACGTGAGAGCCGTGGTTTTATATACTATATGGAAAACTACCCACACATTAGCAACAATCTCTCTCTAGCCCAGCGGTAACGAACGAGCGAACCCAGCGCGAGGTTGTGGGTTCGAGTCCCCGCTAGCGCATATTTTTAGGGAATTAAACGCTCGCTCACCCACCTGTCAAATGGGTCCCGCCTGTCAGTGTTGCAAATCATCGCTCTGTTTGATGCCACCTGGTCAGAAGGTCCCACTTGTCAATGATATGAGAGAGCCGTAGTTCTATATAATGTATAGATAAACTCCCAGATGTGAGCAACTGTCCCTCTCTAGCCCAGCGGTAGCATGTGAGCAAACCAAGCGCGAGGTCATGGGTTCGAGTCCCACCTCATGCATCTTTTTTGGGCGAATTAAGCGCTCGGCCCCACCTGTCAAATGGGTCCCGCCTGTCAGTGTGTGCCCCGTCTGTCTGTTGAATATTAAAACTCAAGCAAAAATGACACCTAGACAGTGACACATAAGCGAGGTTGCTGAGGTGGCTGCCTAATCATCCTAATTCATTCAAACTCAAGTGTAGTGACCATTTTATATTGGTCGTTATCAGCTAGGCATGAGGCAGCGGACAGTGCTACTAGCTTTACGACCATTTCCTCTAATGAAATTATGACCTTTCTGACCAAAATGGTCGTTATGGTTTAGGGTTTAGAGCCCCCAGACAACTTTTGACCAATTGGTCTAAAATGGTCATAAATTTATGACCAATTCTTCGAGGGTCACTGACAGAAGGTCATAAGTTGACATATTTCTTGTAGTGCTAGTTAGGTAGGCCAGGAATGGTTCTGTCCACGGGGCTATAATGGTCATTATCATGTGGGCTGAAGGTGTGATTTCGGTGGCGGAGCCTCCAATTGTGTCAAAGTGTTCGGTATCGGGCATTTTGGCCGAGTCCGGACTATGGTTACCGGTGTCCCCTTCCCATACTACGGATGGCTTGAACAGCCTTTCCAGAAAGATGTTGGGGGGACCGCATCGCGTTTTGCGCCGATGCGGGCGAGGATATCCGCCGCCTGATTGTTTTCCCGAGCCACATGGTGAAATTCGAGCCCCTCGAACCGAGCTGACATTTTCAGGATGGCGTTTCGGTAGGCCACCATTTTCGGATCCTTAGCGTCAAAGTCTCCATTTATTTGGGATATTGCAAGGTTGGAATCCCCGCACACCTCCAGGCGTTGAATGCCCATGGAGACTGCCATCCGAAGACCATGCAATAGAGCTTCGTATTCGGCTGCGTTGTTGGAGTCTGTGTACAATATTTGCAGTACGTACTGAATGGTATCTCCGGTTGGGGACGTTAGGATGACGCCAGCCCTAGACCAGCTAGCATTTTAGAACCGTCGAAGTGCATGATCCAATTGGAGTATGCGCCGTACTCTTTAGGGAGTTCGGCCTCCGTCCATTCGGCGACAAAGTCGGCCAATACTTGCAACTTAATGGCTTGTCGAGGTTTGTATGTCATGTCGAATAGGAGGAGCTCAATAGCCCATTTGGCAATCGGCCCGTAGCGTCGCAGTTGTTTATAATATCATTAAGTGGCACTTCCGAGGCTACTGTAATCGAACACTCTTGAAAGTAGTGTCACAGCTTCCGGGATGCCATGAATACCGCATAGGCTATCTTTTGATAATGTGGGTACCGCGATTTGCATGGGGTGAGGACAGTTGATACATAGTGTACTGGCTTTTGAAGAGGGAATTTATGTTCGTCAGCTTCTCATTCAACGACGAGCACTGCGCTTACAACTTGATGAGTTGCCGCAATGTACAACAGCATTGGTTCGCCGATGTTTGGCGCGGCCAGGATTGGGTTGGTTGCCAAAATGGCCTTTATTTCTTCCAGTCCGGTTGTGGCAACGGCCGTCCACTCAAAGTGTTCGGTGCGCCGAAGGAGGCGATAAAGGGGTAAAGCCTTTTCTCCTAAGCGGGATATAAAGCGGCTTAGAGCCGCCACACATCATGTTAACTTCTGGATTTGTTTGAGGTCTGTTGGGGTAGCCAACTGTGACAATGCTCGGATTTTGGCCGGATTAACTTCAATACCTCTACTGGAGACAATGAAACCTAGGAGCTTTCCGGCTGGTACACCGAAAACGCATTTTTCTGGATTGAGCTTAATGTCGTATGTTCGGAGGTTGTCGAATGTGAGCCTCAAGTTGTCTATCAAAGAGTCGATGTGTTTGGTTTTGACGACCACATCGTATACGTATGCCTCTACTGTTTTGCCGATTTATTTCTCCAGACATGTCTGAATCATGCGCTGATATGTTGCGCCGGCATTTTTGAGCCCAAAAGGCATTGGGTTGAAACAGAAGGGACCGTATGGTATGATGAATGCCATTGCGGCTTGGTTGGACTCTGCCATCTTGATTTGGTGGTAACCGGAGTATGCATCGAGGAAACACAATGACTCCTGTCCTGCGGTAGCATCAATAATTTGGTCAATGTGGGAGAGGGGGAAGGGATCCTTTGGGAAAGCTTTATTGAGGTCCTTGAAATTGACACAAAGGCGCCAGGATTTATCCTTCTTTGGTACCATCACCAGGTTTGCAAGCTAGTCCGGGTGTTTTATCTCTCTGATGAATCCGGCCTCCAATAACTTGACTAGTTCCTCTCCCATGGCATGTCTCTTAGGTTCGGAGAAACGCCGAAGAGCCTGCTTGACTGGCTTGAATACCTTTAGGATATTGAGGCTATGCTCGGCTAGCCTACATGGGATTCCTGGCATGTCTGAGGGGTGCCAGGCGAATATGTCCCAATTCTTGCGCAGGAACTCTCGTAGTGCGGCGTCCACGGCGGGTTTTAACTGTGCCCCGATGGAGGCTGTTTTTGTAGGGTCCGTTGGGTGGACTTCGAATTTGACTATTTCATCCGCTGGTTTAAAAGAGGTGGACTTGGATCTCTTATCGAGTATCACGTCGTCCCTGTCCACTTTGGAGCGTAGCGTGGTTAGCACCTCGGCCGAGAGGGCTTCGGATAATGCCTCGAGGGCCAGTGCGGCTGTTTTGTTTTCAGCTCGGAGTGCTGTGTCCGGATCACTAGCGAGGGTGATGACTCCGTTGGGCCCGGGCATTTTGAGCTTCATGTACCCGTAACGGGGTACGGCTTGGAAGATCGTGAATGCCTCACGTCCTAAAAGGGTGTGGTATCCACTGCTGAACAGGGCCACTTGAAACCTAATTTCTTCGGACCTGTAATTCTCTGGCGTACCGAATACCACATCTAGTGTGATTTTCCTAGCGCATCGTGCCTCCCGGCTAGGTATGATTCCCCTTAAGGTTGTGCTACTTTGCTCAATGCGGTTCCAGTCTATTTCCAATTTTTTGAAGAGTTTCCTCATAGATGAGGTTTAATCCGCTACCGCCGTCCATGAGTACTTTGGTGAGTCGAAAGCTGTCAACAATTGGACTGAGGACCAGTGCAGCTGGTGCTCGGCTGTTCGGTATTTAGGTTCGTCACTGGCATTGAAGGTAATAGCTGTGTCACTCCATGGATTTATTGCTGCTACGTGGCAGATTTCGGCCATGCTGCGGAGTGTTCGCTTGCGCCTATTATTTGACGCAAAGGTCTCAAAGACTGTTAACACCGTATTGTTATCCACGGGATGGTGCTCTGTAGCATTTGGCATAAGAAGATCCTCACCACTTTTGGCCACCTACCGGAGTATCCAACATGCTCTAAGGCTGTGTGTTGGTATTGTATCCGTTGTACTGTGAATTTTGCAGGGTCCATTAAGCCATCCCTCCAGTATGGTTCCATGCCCTGTAGAGGGTTTTTGTTTCTTTGCAACTAGCTCGGGTGTCTTATGATAGTGCACCCTTTTACTTCGGACTGGGTGTATATTCGGAGCCGGATTATCCCAAAATTTCGTTTCGGTTTTCCAGGCGCTTTCCATCACATAGTACTTTCGTACTATAGACGCCAAGTCAGCGAAGCGTGATATGTCATGGCGACTTAAGGCGTTAAGGATTCCCTTGTCCGTGCAATTATTGAAGAAAAGTGAGACTGCATCTTCCTCGCGACAGTCCTTAACCTTGTTCATCACAAGGAGGAATCTGGCCCAATAATGATGTAGTGTTTCATGGGGCTCTTTCCTGATGTGGGAAAGATCGTTTATGTCTGGGTGGGTGGGTGGATTTGAGTCTGAACCCCTACCCGATATGAGACCCAGGGGCCGAGGAGTTTCCAATCTTGGAAGTTCGGGTTCCGGAGTGTTACCCGATAAGATTGGTCCGCTGCCTGATTCTAGGTTCAGCGCTTGGGTAATGTCCTCCCGTAAGCGGGTATCCGGCTCGGAGAGCTCAGGAATCCGGACATAGTTAGTCCTCAAAATAGAGGAAGAATTGCCGCATTGTTCTCCACCACCGCAACATGATGGGTGACCGGTGGAGAGTTAATCTCCCTTTGATCGGGTTTAAGCCCAATCCGATCATAGTTCGTAGCGACTCCCAAGGCGGCGATGCGATCCAAGAGTTTGTTTAGGGAATAGAGCTCCATTGGATCCATCTGCTTGGCGACTTCCGAGCCGACGTGGAGGCTGTTTTTGATGACCTGAGAAGTCATCGTCAGTGCAGCGGCCGAACAGGCAGTCATGACGAAACTGCCTAGCCGGAGAGTTTGGCCGACAGCCAGAGCTCCCCCGGTGGTAATGGTGCTTTTAACAACGAGACGAGGCATCCTTCCTTACGGCGACGTCACAGAGGAACTCTCAATGAAAGCACCAATGTTGGTGTCAAAACCAGCGGATCTCGGGTAGGGGGTCCCGAACTGTGCGTCTAAGGCGGATGGTAACAGGAGGCAGGGGACACGATGTTTTACCCAGGTTTGGGCCCTCTTGATTGAGGTAAAACCCTACGTCCTGCTTGATTTATTCTTGATGATATGAATATTACAAGAGTTGATCTACCACGAGATCGGAGAGGCTAAACCCTAGAAGCTAGCCTATGGTATGATTGTATGTTGTCCTACGGACTAAAACCCTCCAGTTTATATAGACATCGGAGGGGGCTAGGGTTACACAAGGTCGGTTACAAAGGAGGAGGTATACATATCCGTATTTCCTAGCTTGCCTTCCACGCCAAGTAGAGTCCCATCCGGACACAAGACGAAGTTTTCAATCTTGTATCTTCATAGTCCAACAGTCCGACCAAAGGATATAATCTGGCTGTCCGGATACCCCCTAATCCAGGACTCCCTCACCCTAATGCATGCATGTCCGAGCACACGACGGAACACACATGGTCATGCTCAAGTGCTCAACATACACGTGCATGCACACACATACTCAATCAGGGTGAGCTAGTGATCGTATAAACACCAGAAAATATATATATTGAGCGCAATGAGCATCTTATGAAGTCCACTGACCGTATTTTTACAAATATACAGTGACAAACAGTGTACTTATCTCGTTTGAAATTAAGCCATATTAACCGGAGAGGAGGCAGTATGGACTAGCATTACTTTGTTGTGTCTCGTCAACTTGCCGAACAAGGAGAAGGTTGCAGGAGGGGAGAAGCTTGCGCGCGGTGGCTCGTAGGACAAGGAGAAACTTTTGACTAATGCAAGCTCTCCCTCACTCAGGCGGTGGACGTGCAACAGTTAATTCGGTGTCAGATTGCCAGAAGCATACACTATACTACTAGTCCTATTATTGTTTGACTTCCCGAATAGGCGAACAGCCAAGCGCAAAGTTTACTAGTACTACTACTATAGTCTATAAAGGTATGTACTCCCTCCGGTCCTTTTTAGTTCGCATATAAGATTTGTCTGAAGTCAAACCTCGTAAACTTTGACCAAGTTTATAGAAAAAAATACCAACATTCAGAATGTGAAATCAACAACATTAGATGCATCATGACTTTAATTTTCATATTGTATAAATTTAGCATTGTAGATGTTAATATTTTTTCATATAAATATGGTCAAACTTTATGAAGTTTGACTTCAAACAATTCTTATATGCAGAGTAAAAAGGACCGGAGGGAGTACTATACTAGTACTAGGAACCGGATGGAGGAGCGTCTGCACTCTTATTATAATTTTAAAATGTGATAAAGCAATCTTCAACACATTTGGTTCTCTTCGAGGGTTCTCGATGTGATAATGGAAGTTGATTGCATGGAACACTCGCCGTAATTCTCGCTTAATTCTGGCTCATATCCTGTTACAAATAGTAGCACTCGGTAATATTTCCTCTTTTTTGTTATTCAGCATGTAAACAGGTCAGCAAACCTTGCGGCGCATCTTCGTGCGAACCGTGCTTGCTGCACTTTGAATGTGGCCGAGAGCTGGCTTGATGAAACACCTCGCTTCCTACTTCCTTTTTTGCGGGGTACCTCGCTTCCTAGTGACCAGTGTCTTGGCTGATCATCCTAAGAATGCTTATATATGAATAAAGCTCTCTCATTTACCCGCAAAAAAGATTAAGCCATATTAATCGGAAAGGAGGGAGTATGGACTAGCACTACGTTTTGGTGTGTCTCGTCAACTCGTAGAATGAGGAGACGCATGGAGGACAAGGTGAAGCTCGCTTACGCCTTTTGACTAATGCAACCTACCCTCGGTGGACATGCATCAGTCCATTCGGTGTCAGATTGTCAGAGGCATACACTGTAGTACCCAACATGCGGAGTACCATCATTGTTCGACTTCACGAAGAGGCGAAGATCCAAGCGCAGTAGTACGAGTAGTACTACTACTAGAACCACATGGTGGAGCATCTGTACTCTTATTTTTTTTATCTCTGATAAAGTACACGTTTATTCCGGAGAAGGGCAGAAAACGGAGCCCAACATGTAATGAATAATATCGATCAACCAACCATGCTCGAATATATCTTTGCCTCCATGCGAGCCCGCCTGTGTGTTCTCGCTCCTCGCCTCTCTCAAGGAACGGCGGGTTGGCTCTTTGCCGTCAATTGAGATCGGTTTGCTCACACTCCTATCCCACATGTCAGTGATATGCCAAGAGAAGGTGCGTTGACTGACTGGCATATGCGTACTTGGTTTTGCACCTTCATACTACTCCTCCCTCCGTCATAGTTTACAGGGCGCGCTTCATTATGATGCAATTCTCTCAATGCATTTCCACCACTAGAGAGACTTTAGACGAGTTTGGTTTAATGCTCAATTAATTAGGGCGTGGTAACCGCAATCTAGTCCACAACTTTCTCTCCATGTACTGTACTACTACAGAGTGGAGTAAGTGCATGCATGTGTGTGCCCGGGGTGGAAGCACTGCATGCATGTGTGTACGCATTATTCCCTCTAGTAATAGACGCCATGCTATAACTACCAATGCTACCGCGTTGTATAAACAGTGATAGATGGAGTAGTATGAGCGGATTCAAAGAAGAGCGTATTGATGGTTGCTTCTTTAGAGCATCTTACAGTGGGAAAGGTGGGGCTTATGATTTGACTGCTCATTACTCACTATTAATGCGACGCAACGACCGGGCTGAGTCTCCCATGCGGTTGTGCACTACCCCCTCGGTTCTTAAATATACTCCAGAGTATTTGTCTTTCTAGAGATTTCAACGAGTGACTACTTAAATATTTGTCTTTTTAGAGATTTCAAATGGACTGGCACATACAGATGTATATAGACATATTTTAGAGTGTAGATTCACTCATTTTGCTCCGTATGTAGTCACTTGTTGAAATATCTAGAAAGACGAATAGAATATTTAGGAACGGAGGGAGTACACATACGAAGAAAAATGAGTGAATATACACTCTAAAATATGCCCGTTTGAAATTTGTAAAAAGATAAATGTTTAGGAACGAAGGAGTACAATTTTGTGCATGGCACATGGACCCCGATGATGAAGAGGCTTCCGGCAATGCTATCATGCTTCCATCATTTCTTTACATAATTGACGTACTATACAAATAATTTCCCAGCGACATAAAATTGTACAATGGTGTGAGCTTTCAGCTTTTGTTTTGCGTGTCTTGCCATCGATGCTCTTTCGGAAACAATAAAAAACTAAATTCCTTGCTAATGCATGTCAATTATTAGTAGATTAGAGCTAATAATTACATCACAACTAAAGACAGAGTTGTGAGAAGGTGTTAAATTAAAATTGATCCATGCGTTCATTGGCAGCAATGTCCCCCTAGCTCTGTCTAAATCAACAAGGCATGTTGGGAAAAAAGTAGCTGTCTGGAGCATGCAACATTCCAATCATTTTGTGGAGTTCCACTAAAATAGAGCTGAGCGTCCCTGTTCCAAAGATATTAAGTGTGATTACGATAATAGAGGACTGCTGATGAAACAATAAACACACAAATAGAAGCCGGTCACCTTTGCAGTCTCTCTTAAGACTAACTAGTTGGAGAAGATAAGGCTCAGAGTTGGATGAGGAGGATAGAGCAAAACCAATCTCCCTTTGTGCAGTCGCACTGAAATGTAGAGACGTTGCATGTGTGACATTTTAGTGCAACTGCACAAAACACTCTTAAGAAAAAAGTGATTTGTGCAGTTCACCAAAAGGTCGCAATAGCAACGAGGTGAAATGGATAGCCCTGTTTGCAAAAAAGAGGTAGAAAGGAAACAATTACTGGCCAATAACAGTTGATGACACATGCGACGACAAAAAAGAAGCATATTCCTTGTCCTAAGGGAAGATAACAACATGGTTGTGTTTGTCTAAAATGGTGTGAGGACGAGAATGTAATATGGAAAGTACGCCGGATGAGCTACGTTTTAGGCAGAGAACTATGGAAGATCCACATGCAGCGATGTGGGAAGACGGGCAGTGGAGCAAGGCTGGAGGGGATACCTGGAGGTCGTCGGGATGTAACTAGGTGAGCAGCGGCGGGCGGAATCTACAAGCAGGTGGCATAGGCCCTGCCGCGCCGGAGCTTGGTCAGAGAGAACGGCGTGTACTGCAGATCAGGACGTGCTGCCTCGGCGCCGTCGAATGGAGAAACGATGCACTTCCTCCCTTTCCCCCGGCGGACGTGGTGCGGCCGGATCAGTGACTAACGGTGAGAGAGAGAGGGAGAGAGAGAGAGAGAGAGGCCACCGCACTCCCTTTTCCCCGGCGGACGGGACGCGGCCGGATCAGTGACCAACGGTGAGAGAGAGAAGGCCACCACAGCTTTGTGTGAGATACTCTGTAGAGTGACAAACCAGGCAGGCAGGCTCCATTGTATATAGTGAGCAGACTACGTTTTTCTCTGTAAAAATTGTTTTATATTTTGTGTACGTGCCATTGAGCGCTATAACTTTATTTAAAAATAATGCGGCAACACGTCAAGTCAAACTTTGTTTCGTGCACGCGTGGTACCCGACCTCCCTAGGTAAACAACCGCTACATGCGTTCAAATTAGCACCTGGGCTGTCATTTTGTAAAGAAATGAGCTCCACCATGTACCTACACGGGTGTGGCTGGGCACGAAGCGTGAGTACGTGCACGGTGCACCTATTCTCTTCTTGTATACGTACACCACCTACGTGGGGTTCTGTGAGAGAGATACAAACCTAGAGAGATATAGTGTGTGGGTTCTTGAGAGTTTTTTGGGGGGGTCAATCAAAAAATGTAACATATGCAATGTGTATGAAATAGAGTCCTGGATATAACATATATATAGAGGGGGCGATCCACGAGAAGAGAGTGGTGGTATCATCGACTTGAGGTGTCCATAGAATCGAAGAGAGGGATGATGTGTGTGTGTGTGTGTGTGCGCGCGCGCGATTGATAAAGAGTGCCATCGAATTTGTGTGTGCCCACGTCAAAGATATAGAGTGGCTGGCCTACTGGAACGTGAGATGGGACATGTGCAGTTTGTCTCTGTGGCATGGATACCTACATGCAGCGCTCGACTATCGGTGTGTGGTGGGGGAAGAGGGAGGCCCAATTAACTATAGAGGTACAATGGCTGGTATATGTGTGGAGGAGGAGAGAGGCCTACCTCATGTATTAAGGAGATTGATCTGCCTCATGTATTAAGGGATATTGATCGGTATCCATGCATATGTGCAGGAGAGGAATAAGGTTGGGAGAGAGACAGAGCGAGTGTTGGAGGGGGTGGTAGTGGAGTTGCTTCTAACAAGCGGTGGGATAGGCTTGCTAGACAAACGGAGGGCACGCCCGCAATATCAATAAGATAGGAGATGGCTGCTTGTTGTCTGTGCACGTGCGTGTGAGAGACGAGTCAGGAGGCAAGCACGAATGATGAGGGTGGACGATGTGGCTGTGGTAAGCAGACGTAACTACTTAGGAAGATCAATCACCCTTTGTTAGAGAAAGGAGAGACATAACTTGTGAGGTACGTCGATCAATGGGGGGGTAGTTAAAGTCGATCTAGGTATATGTTGGTAGATCAATCGGTATACATGCATGTGTGTGTTAGAAGCAAATGAGGCATGAGGAGAAGGATAGAGAGAGAGAGGGATGCATGTAGGAGGTGGTACGAGAGCATACTATATCGAGGGGGGAGGAGTGTGTGAGTACGAGAATGATGAAAAGAGTGGTGGGAGTGAGGCATGGACGGTGACAAGAGAAGAGGGGAAGCTTGTGTTTGTGCTAGGCACACCTGGCTAGAGAGGCATATCGATCGATGTGTGCCGTAAAGAAGGAGCTAGGGGGCCTACACACACCGTGGGTGAATGGCCTAAAGTGAAAAGACGAATTTGTGCGATGAAGCGAGAGAATGCTGAGGGAGGGTGAGAGGGATGCGAGCGTGTGCATGCACAAGAGAAAGTTAGCGCTAGCTACAAAGATAAGAGGGTTGTGTGGGTGTAAAAGGCGAATAGAGATCATATATACTTCATTATAAAAAGCGAATTCGGATATTTGAAGAATTTATCATCGTGTTTCAAACCGACGCATGTGTGAACATATATAACGGTGATACACATGGTGTGGTTATGAACATGTTATACTACATTTAATATATTTTATCTCTACTCTTATAAAAAACGGAGTTGTTGATGATGGTGTGCCTGCCATCCTGCATTATAGGCTGTCCGATTTATATCTGGCGGATATCAAGGAAACTATGATGGTTGAAGTTGGCAACAATCATGATTGTAGATTCTTATTGAAATAGAGAAACGAATTCAAATTTAGTTCGAATTGCAGCGGTAGTATAGACATTTGGAATGCACTAAAATGTAGGTATGAGTAGGTTACATGCATTATACAGCAAGCCAAAAAATTTAATCGGACATAACATGGATTCATACTCCCTCCTTCCATCTATATAGGGCGTAATGAGATTTTTAAGACCGCCTTTGACTATTGACAAGATTAATAGTACATGACATGCACAATGTGAAAATTATATCATTGAAAGAACCTTTCACAGACGAATTTGATGGTGTGCTTTGTGTAAGTTGCTGTCATATATCATTGCTCTAATATTTGGTCAAAGTTAGCATCGAAAAATGCATTAGGCGCTATATAGATGGAAGGAGGGAGTAGCTTTGAATAGCATTTGTATAGTAAAACGGGGCAAGACTCTCTCTTTGTGTGGTGTGAATAGTTTTATTTTTTTGGTTTTCTTTTTGGTTGAGGGAAGTGCGAATTGATTTGGTACGTACAAGTACAATATTACTACACATTAGGCTTGTCTCTAAAGTTCAACCCGCGTCTTGTTATATCCCGAAAATTCAGATATCGTGCTCCCAAAATTGGCGCCTTCACAACCCGCGCCTAGCTATCTCGAAATTACAACGCGCGCGAAAACTCCCTCCAGCTGCCAAATCCCGACATGCAAAATCCACCTTCTAACCCTGAGCCGAAAGGGCCGCTAGTTCAAATCGGTGGGGGTACTTTTGTAACACACCCTACATTTTGGACAAGAGCGTCCCTAAGTCATGCTTCACCCCCTCCCATCGCCCCCTTTTCGCCATTCGAAATCCCAGGCCACCATAACCTCTCCGCTCCAGCTGCGAAACCCCACCCTTCTCCGTCCGCCACGTCACCGCTGCCCAGCCGGAGCCTCTTCCTTGACGACGTCGTCCACCGCAACAGCTCGACGTCCCTCGTCCACCTCCTCGGATGAGGATCCGTCGTCCATCTTGTTGTCCCGCCTGTTCAGCCGCCCCATCCTCCACCTCCAAGGAGCTGCTCTGACGATCGCCTCGTCTATCATGGCTACTCCATCCCCATAGCACTGCCTTAACCTGCTCCACCGGAACCGCAGCATCCTCACCGACTCCTCGGACGAAGCCAAGGCCTACTCGGTGCCACCAAAGAGGTTGTACACTCATCGCATCGCACCTTCTGCTAACTCAACCTCGGCGCCGACGGTGCTCCATCCCGCACCCCCATGGAGCGGCTACCTTGTAGCCGGCGCCAACAGTGCTCCATCCTACACCCTCATGGAGCGGCTACCTTGAAGCCGGCGCCGCGGGAGACATCTCCACGGCGGCTCTCCCCTAGTGCGAGGCCCCTTCGGCGGCGGCGTCCATACCTGCTTCATCGCTCGCTCGCCTAGCTGCTGCTGTTGTTGCTCTGGCTCTCGCTTGATCTGCTGATCTGGCTCTCGCTTGATCGCTCGCTCGCCTAGCTGCTGCTGTTGTTCTCCCCCTCGGTCGTGCTGCTACTCTGCTCCGATTAAGCCACACTTCAGTCGACTGAATCGACTTTTGGGTCAGTCGATTTTCAGGGGTTGGGGGGCTCGCCGGAGTTAAGTAAGAACCACCCGCAGCGGGGACGGGGGCTCGCCGGAGAGGTACCCCACTATCTATCTTAGGGTTCAGGGTGGGGGCGGGGGCCTATAGGGCTAGCTGGGGCGGCGGTGGCGAGTTGTTTCGGGGCGGCGAGGCGGCACTGGGGCCGGCGGTTCGGCCGGTGGTGGCTGGCGTCTTAGGGGGGTGCAGGTTGAAGATGAACTGCAGGCCCTCCCTAAACTACATGTCAAGTGCCTCTCTGCTACCATTGCATTCAGTTTTGATAGTAGCATTCAGATTCCACAGTAAATTTCAGTTTCGACAGTTAAGTTCAGAGTCAATAGTTTTTACCTCATCTGTTGTACTAAGGTGGTTTTTGGTGATGTTAATTTTACATCCATTTTACATCATCTATTGGAGATGCTATTAGAATCCCACTTGATATTGACGATGTCTGTCTTGTGCTGCTTCAGCCTTAACGTCTTACGGCTCACTGGAGCTGCTCCAACGACAGAACAATCCATCACAACAGAGCAGTGCCCTGGACACCGTCTACAGATTCCTCAGATCTTCCTCCACACCTCCGACAGCCACCTCTGCCTCAACTGCTTCAGCGACTAACCCAATGATGCTGAGGTCGACACGGCTACGACAAAGAGGTTGTACACTTGTTGCATCACTTATTACTATACATTCACATCGATCCATTAGGGCTATTTTGGTTCAATGGAAAAACGTCGATCCACTGGTTGTTACCATCACTCTAAATTTTTGCATGCTCTCCTTACATAATCTCACCATATTTTTTTCGTATGCATGTCAGATATTGTACACAGTCATGTTGAACATGTAGAGAAAAAGAGAAGAGTTTTGCGCGGCAATACAATGTCATGCAGACATCGCTCCATGGTGGGTTCAATGGCAAACCCTCCCCACCCTCTCTAGATTGTAATCCAGAGGAAGATATCTGTTTTGAGGCAGATTCAGACGCCGCTAACCACTCATATTTACCCCGAAGGTGTTTGCTCTACCTTGGCATGATGATGTTAGTCATATCATGCATATGTTGCCTTGCAGTGCCTACTTTTGACCTCATTTATGTCATATGCTTAGTTTAGATATATGTTTGTTTGATGCTTTTATTATGTACTAGTACTTGGCAATAGAAGACTTGGTAGTTTAATCCTGTCCACCTTACTAATGAACTGGTTCACCGAAATGAGTTTCATATACTAGTACATGCTAAACTTGTTATGTGTCTGCTTGTTTCTTCTTTTAGAATGCTGACAGAATATTGGGGAAGAGTGCCTTATTAAGCAATGGTAAAGGAAGTAATGCAGATAAGGTTCAGGATAGTGACACATCCTTGTTGGTCTCCAACAAAGCTGATAAAACAGCTAAGAAGACTATCTTGAAGACAGCGAGACAACCCCAAAGTCCTGTCTTGGTTTAGTGTTCGAGTTACTGGCCACTACCGCTTGCACAAGCTATTCAAACTCACTGTCTGAATCAGTTCGGTTTCTTGATTCTCAACTACAAGCTGAAAGACATCGATCAGCTGTGCTGCGACAAGAAGCGGAAGGACTGCGGAAGTCCCTGGAGCATTCAGATGCATACTTTCTGGTGCAACAGCAAGTATTGGAGGATTTTAGCGCCAAACAGGACAAAGCTAATCATCTTGCTAAGCTTATTGCCAGCATGGTGGATACCCAGGATAACGTTTCTGGAGCTCTTCTGAAGTTGTTTTAGTTATGCTCTTGTTTTGCTGCCGCGTTTATTTGCACTGGTGGCCAATTTTGACGGCCAGTGTATGTAATGTGCTGCTTTGTTCCCTATATTTCCACTGGTGGCGAACTTTGATGCCCAGTGGATGTAATATGTGTAATAGCGGTAATAGGTTAGCGTTAATTGCTTGCTTATTTATTTCCTTATTGTCTTGTTTAGTTGTTTGCTTGTAGTCACTGCAGTTCTTTTTCTGTTTTTCTCTAGTGGCCACAATAGCCTATTTTTGGTAACTAGGCCAAAATAATCATGGCAACACACGGATTGTTGTAACCATGGGCCTCCTGCAGGCCGTATGATCCATGGGCCTTCATCCGGCCGTAGGATCCATCGACCTTCTATACGGGCCTTAGGGTCCATGGGCCTTCTACGGGCCGTAGGGTCCATGGGCCTTCTACGGGCCGTACGATCCATGGGCCTTCTATGGGCCGTACTATCCATGGGCCTCATATGGGCCGTAGGATCCATGGGCCTTCTACGGGGCGTATCATCATTTCGCCAATCATGGGTCATACTATTCGTGGACCATAACATGCCGTTAATAGGCCGTATTTGATAACTCTATGAAAACAACCCAACGAGTTTTTTGACATGAAAATGGCCCAACGTATTAACGGTCCGCAAACGGGCCGACTGTAATGACGGGCTGAATTTGGTCCACAAGCAGAAAATGACAGTAACGGGCCATATGTAACTGAATGCTGCAAATGAGGCCAAGAATCAATGGGCCCTGAGAAGGCTGAAAGATAACTTGGGCTGGAAACGGCCCAATGGAATAACAGGCCATTAATGGGTATAAAGTGATACACTATTCATCACGGGCCAGTTTCACAACGGGTCGTTAATGGGCCAAGAGTTACAATGGTCCTCATATGGGCCGAAAGAAGTCATGGGCCACACATGGGCCAGAAGTTAAAATGGGCTGAATCGTATTGGATGGCCCAGATGATGCTACTGGGCCTAATTCGGATAGGGCGTAACGGGCCCTGGGTTAGCGGGCTGTAAATGGCTATATGCGAACAGGCCGTTAATAGGCTTTCCGTGGGCCGACCCGCCACCTTTTGACCAAGTCAAACGGGCCCACCTTTTCACAGGAATGGGCCTCTGTTGGGCCGTGCCACGTGTCGCCGTATCATAGGCGCCTTCGGTCCAATAAGCGGATGATATCTGTCCCAACGGCGAGCCGACACGTGTTTCCTCCAGCCAATGATGATTTTACACGTGGAAAATCCCCATTGGTCGGGGCTGTTAACGGGTTATCGGATCCAAAACCCAACCCGATAGCTTAACGGTGTTCCGTTACGGTGGATGCCACGTGTCTGTCATCCTTGACGAAAGCACTTCTGTGACGCGCGATTTATCGTCATGGAAGTGGACAGTTCCGTCATGATAATTTTGGTAATGTCATGGAACACTTCTACGACAGCACAGGTATGACTATCTTGATTCTGTCATAAAATCATCATGGATGTACATGCATGACAAAAAACGCGACCTACTATGACAAACACGTATCATCACGGAAGTGTATTTTTTTGTAGTGTACGCCACCTCTTTCAATCACGACTCAGCCTCGGGAGGAGCTCCCACAGCCCCTGGCCACAGGAGCCCCAGCTTGCGGCCCAACCTTAGGAGCTCGGCTACTCTTGGTGCTCGAGCCCCAGGAGGAGTGCTGGACCAAGGAGTTCAAGGACTACCTGACGCACGGGACACTGTCGGAGAAGGAAGAAGACGCGGAGCGCGTGGCCCTACAGGCCATGGCACACTGCATTCAAGACGGCGAGTTGTAGAGGAAACGGCCGAACGATGTCACACTGCGCTGCATCTCTAGCGATCAAGGGAGGGAGCTGCTGATTGACATACATGGCGGGGACTGTGGACATCACTCATCATCACAGACCCTCGTCGGCAAGGCCTTCCGCAGCGGATTCTATTGGCCCACAGCACTCAATGATGCAGCCGAGCTGGTGAAGTCCTGCGAAGCTTGCCAATTCCATGCCAAGCAAATCCATCAGCCTGCTCAGGGCCTCCAAACCATCCCACTCACGTGGTCGTTCGCGGTCTGGGGGCTAGACATCCTAGGCCCGTTCCCACAAGCGCCAGGGGGCTACTGTTATCTTTACGTCGCCATCAACAAGTTCACCAAGTGGGCGGAAGTGGAAACCATCTGAACCATTCCAGCCGGCTCTGCTGTCCAGTTCATCTAGGGCCTCGTGAGCCGCTTCGGGGTCCCCAACCGCATCATCATAGATAACGGCTCGCAGTTTACTAGTAACCTCTTTGAAACCTACTATGCTAACCTTGGAACGCAGATCTGCTACGCTTCGGTGGCCCACCCTAGGAGCAATGGTCAGGCTGAGCGCGCCAACACTGATTCCTGAGGGGCCTCAAGACCAGGACCTTCAAGAAGAAGCTGGAGGCCTGCGGCAGGGGCTGGCACGACAAGCTCCAGTCCGTGCTGTGGTCCATCCGCACCACCGCTACCAAGCCAACGGGTGAGACTCCGTTCTTCCTCGTCTACGGAGCTGAAGCGGCCATCCCTCACGAGGTCAAGCATCGCTCCGCGTGGGTTCTGGCGTTCGACGAAATGCAGCAGGACGCCATGCGGGGGATGGATCCCGTGCTGGGGAGGAACGTCGTCGCGAAGCTGCATTAAGGGCAGCAAGGTACCAGCAAGCGCTGCGGCATTACCACTGCCGCAACATTCGCTCTAGGATGCTCGAGACGGGTGACCTGGTCCTGAGGCGGGTCCTCTCTAGGGATGGGTTGCACAAGCTTTCACCCATGTGGGAGGGCCCGTTCAGGGTCGTCCACATCTCCAGGCCTGGCACTGTGCGCCTAGAGATGCAAGAGGGGAGACCTATCCAAAACACCTGGAACATCCAGCACCTCCAGAAGTTCTACCCATGAAGCAAGGCCCAAAGCCTGTGAAGCAAGGCCCAGAGCCTGTGAAGAAAGGCCCAGAGCCTGTGAAGCAAGGCCCAGAGCCTGTGAAGAAAGGCCCAGAGCTTGTGAAGAAGGCCCAGTGCCTGTGAAGAAAGGCCTAGAGCCTGTGAAGAAGGCCCAGTGCCTGTGAAGAATCGCCACCCGTGACACTCTCACGTAATTATGAGTTGGGGCTGTACACGCCCCGGAGTCTCAGGAGCGTCAGCCTCAGGCCCTGGGGCTCCCTCCCACGCCTAGTGGACACCACTTAGCTCCGCGCTGGTGAGAAGATTTGAAGACTAGATTAGGTGCCGGACGCGACTTTTCATTTGTTTTCCGTAGTTGGCTCGTTTCCCCTTAATCGAGTTTGCCTTTGGCATTCCTTGCTCATTTGGTTTCTTTGCCTTTTACCGCATTTTTCGGCTCTGGTTTTCTTATGATCTCTCCCTCGCATACCTCATGAGGGGGCTAGGTAGGTGCCCTCGTGAGCATTTTTCTTCTCTCTGCCTTCTTGCGAGTCACCCTCGTTCGAGCCTGAAAGCTGGCGCATCTCCCCTAATCCATGCCCCTCGGGTACCGCGATACAAAGCACCAAGTCAAGGTTTGGGTGAACGGCAAATCCTCTAGCGCACCCCTAACAAATGTTTTGCAGTTTTTGAGCAAATGCAGACATCTCGCGAAGGAAAGGGCGTCCCAAACGCGCCAGGTTAGGTTATCTTTGCGCAAAATAACAACACGGCATGGGAATAACACGCACGATTGCATTAACTAAGAACCACAGTTCGATACACGCCCCTCTGGGCCCATACTGGTTTCATTTTATGATGCAGGAAAAAAGGAGAAAAGCTAAACAAAGCGGCGTTTCAGAAATCCACGGAGGCAGGCCCTTAGCGACGCCCCGAGCCTAGCCAGACCCCTCCTCACGCTTCACGGAGGCGCGGCGATCAGATGACCCGCTGCCTCCTTGGACGCGGGCGCGGCAGCGCGGCGACTGGTCGTAGTCACCGCTGCTGGAGCTGTCACTTGAGGAAGAGCCATCGTAGCTGCAAGGGACACGGTCGCCGCCGAGGGCAGGCTCGCCCTCATCCTCGTCGCGACCGTCACCAAGGCCGAGCACCTCCTCACCGTCGTTCGTCTCGGGGCAGCACCCGGCGCGGCGACCATCTTCCCTGAACACCCTCACATAGAGGGTCGACCCACCGTCATACTTGAAGTGGAGCGTGCACCGCCTGCCCAGGCCACGCGCACGGGCGAACGTCTGCCAGCCGCAGGCTAGGGCTATGTTGCCCGCGGCGGAAGTCTCGACCGCGACCCAGGAGGCCTTGCTGCAGCAACCATCCGCCTGCAACCAGAGCCTGCCTGGACCAGGGGCTATCAGTTCATCGACAAGGAAGCACGGAAGCTGGAGCCAGTTGCCGGCCGGGTTCTCCGACCAGACAATGAACTCCGGCAACACCTCCGCTGAATGGAAGCGCGGGCGGGGAGGCCGCGCCATCATCACATGCCTCCCCTCGTTAGCTGGACCGCCATGGTTGGGATAGTCCTCTCCGCGTGCCGCATCGCCGCCTCGACGGTGGGCCACGGCGGGGGTCGCAGCGTGCTTGCGCCGACGGCCTCGACCGCTCTTGGGCACCGGGGAACCGGGGCCCTCGCGAGGGGCCTTCCCCTTCTCAGCGGCAGAGAACTTCCTTCATGGCGCCATCGGAGGCACTGCAAGCAATGAAGCAAACAAGAAGCGAGCAAGCGAGGAAGAGATGGGCAACGGGGGCTTTGCCCCCTCCCCATTTATAGCAAGAGAAGGCCAACCGGCGTCTCCCATGATCGCAGGTAATGATGGTTTCCCTTGCATGTCGTAGGGACTTGTCAAGTCGTGCAGTCGTCAAGGCAGCGTGGGGAAGCGGAGACACCCACGTCCAATCAACCACCACACGTCGATCGAGGCCGCAGGCTTTTGGGGCCCGCGGCGCTCCGAACTTGACCCTTGCCTTCGCCGCAAAGCCAAGCCCGCGCGCACCTTGGGCCCGGGGGCTACTGTCGGCATTCTGGGAACGGGGGTCCCCAAACATGCCTGCCTGCGGGCCATGGCGTGGCTGAGCCAGCAGGCCGTACGACCCATCTTCATCAACAAAGCATCCAAGACTCTCGCGAGGGTCCAAGCCTCGTGAGGCGGACGACGCAAGACCTCCTCCTGAGCGGCCTAGTCAGGCAGGCTCGCGAGGGGCGGAGATATCAAGGCGAGGCAAACCTCACGAGGCTCTCGTGACGTGAGCCATGACGATCGACACCAGGCGGGCGCCAGCACGCGCAGCGTCCTTGTTTCCTCTTTGGTGCAAAGGAGACAAGCGCAGCCGCGGAGTACCAAGGCATCAGGCAAAGGTTGCCATTTCGGTGCAACAAGACCAAGACCATGGACTGCAAGACGGAGGTCATCGTGGAGCCCAAGACGGTGTCACCACCAGAGCTTTGTGCAGGAGAAGACCGCTTTTATCAGGGTAGCTTGTACTAGTTGTCCCCCTTCGAATTAGCCCATCATTGTTGGCTGCCTTCCTGCTCAATATTTGGGAAAAGGACCAGGGCCTCTATAAATAGGACTAGCCACCACCATAGTGGGGGGGTCGGATCCCTCACCTTAGCTTAGGGGAATCTACACATCACCAGTCCGAACGCACAAGAACGCGTCAACCTCAGGAGGCTGTTTTTCCCTTGTATTGTTCATCATCAACCCAAGAGGCAATCCACCACCACCACACTGGAGTAGGGTATTACACCACAACAGTGGCCCGAACTAGTATAAACCCCGTGTCTTTCTGTGTTGTGAGTTCGTCGAGTTCGTCCGCAAGATCTTAGCGAGTTAGAGCATAGATCGATAGGAGGGAAAGACTTCGCGCGCACCCCAGTGTTCGAACCTTAAGGGTTTGCCGGAGCCCCACATCCGACAAAATCAACAAAGCTATTTGAATGGGTAGCGGTATCTTCACTAGGAAGGCCGGAAAACGGATTTTTCATGACGAGATTCAGCAAGGCAGCATTAATTTCACAAGATTTAGCATCGGTAAGAGGAGCAATCGGAGTGCTAATAAAATCATTTTTGTTGGTATTGGTAAAGTCACACAATTTAGTTTTGTCTTGAGCCATCGTGACAAGTAAGCAATCCAACACACAAGCAAACAATAAGCAAGAAAAAAGAGACGGACTAGAAAGGAGAAGGGGAACGAAAAAAGAGGGCGAATAAAACGGGAAGGGTGAAGTGGGGGAGAGGAAAACGAGAGGCAAATAGCATATATTGTAATGCAAGGGATAAGAGTTTGTAATGGGTACTTGGTATGTCTTGACTTGTGCATAGACTCCCCAGCAACGGCGCCAGAAATCCTTCTTGCTACCTCTTGAGCACTGCGTTAGTTTTCCCTTGAAGAGGAAAGGGTGATGCAGTAAAGCAGCGTAAGTATTTCCTTAGTTTTTGAGAACCAAGGTATCAATCCAGTAGGAGATCACGCGCGAGTCACCTTGTACCTACACAAACAAATAAGAACCTCGCAAGTAACGCGATAAAGGGGTTGTCAATCCCTTCACGGTCACTTATAAGAATGAGATCTGATAAATATGATAAGATAATATTTTTGATATTTTTATAATATCTATACCTATTAATAAAGCAGGGTGCGTTTCGCTAATTTTTTCATTCGTTCACCACCGTACGAGGTTTTTCATTTACCGAGGTGGTACTAAAAGATTTGTACGTAAAGTCGCCTCGCTACTTATACACATCCCGGCTGGGCCACATCCAGCAGTCTGCCCGGTGATAGTACAGAGAAGAGGAGGCAAAAAAACTACAGGCAGGCGGAGTTGAACTCACGACCTCCGGTCACAAAAATACTGTTACGGCCAACCCATCTAGATAACATTGTGTGTTCAATCAAATGTTATTTGCCTACAAAATAGTACCACCTCGCCGCTTTTCATCCAAAACGCCCAATTTAAATACGTCTCTGGGTTTCTTGGGTATTAGGAAGCTGAGAATCATGACAAAGATATTACAAAGGAAAGGGAGGCTAATCATTACTGCACGTCCAAATAAAAGAGGATTTCTAACGTAACTTATGATTGAAATAAGGAAGGAAAAGATGCATAGGGAATAAAGAAGTAAAGCGGGACTAATTGACATTTGATATATGTTGGTGGGTGGTTATTATAAATGGGGACGGAAATAGAGGCTAATTAGCATTCTATATATGTGGTGGGCTATAAACGGATCTGGGACATGACATGATTTATGGAGGAAAATACTCACATTGATGCACTATCTATTTAGCCACAATAATAAATTCATGGTCAGGGTTCATTAGTAAACAGTATAAAATCCGCAGCAGCCACCCGGGCCATCCTCTGAACACCCATCGACACGTGCTCTCTTAATAGATCGCACACACTAAGGGATAGGGAATTCTCAAAAAAAGAAGAGGCAGGCATCCCAAAAAAACAAGTGGCAGGCACTTCTAAGTTCTAACTGTATACATGTAACATATTTTTATGGCATTATTAAACATTTTTTGCGGGGAATTAATATGGAAAAAATCATATATAAATGTACAGGATAGGCACTTCTAAGTTCTAACAGTATACATGTAACATATTTTTATGGCATTATTACACATTTTTTGCGGGGAATTAGTATGAATAAATCATATATAAATGTACATGATAATATAGACACTTATTGCATTGCATCTTAAGTCATATCATGTGTTAATTGTATTAATTTAGTAACCTCTCTTATCGTGAAATGAGCCTTGGCACCGTTACAAAAATAAAAAACGATCTAGCTGTTCAGAATGCATGCATGCGAGATGGACAAAGACCAAACGTGCACTTGCATATAGAAGATGGTTGCTGCTGGATTAGATTCTATACACATAGGCTAGATGTTGAGAATGCATGCATACGGCTCGCGATGGCCTACACAATAAAACGACAAAATGATGGCTGGTGTTGGCTGCGTCGGCTCCATCGATTATATTAGGTTGCATTACTACACAAGAAAGGAAAATATAATTGACTGATTGCTGCAAGTACGCACAGTTTTTTCCCTAGAACCACAAACTGTATGATGATTAATTAGATGATTAATTCATCTGGTATGTCATCTCTCTTTTTAACACAGTACAATCAAAATATCTCATATACACAAGCATATACTCACCCCTATGTTTGAGCATGACTACAACTAGCTTGAGAAGAAAAGATAGTCCACGTCTCCAAACTCCATCGTGTGACAATTGCTTCACTTGACTTTGTTACTGTTTACAAATATTTATGAGGTAAAATACCATGTTATTTTTTATAAGCACAAACATAAAGTAAAGAATTAACACATAAGTTTTATTAATAAAAATTGAAAAACTATGCAATCAATTAAAACTAATAACATGATTTTTTTCCTTGGGTAAATAATAGTAATAGACAGTCTATAGAGTAACACATCTCTTCGGAGGGTATTGAGACATGCTTGTTGAGACAGGTGTATACAATTTTTTCTCTCCCGTTGCAATGCACGGGCATTTTTGCTAGTAGATAAAAAGTAAAGATTGCAAAATAAAAGGTAATAGAAATAGCTTGTTGATGGAAGATAGACCCGGGGGCCATAGGTTTCACTAGTGACTTCTCTCAAGATAGCATAAGTATCACAGTGGGTGAACAAATTACTGTCGAGAAATTGATAGAAAAGCGAATAATTATGAGAATATCTAGGCATGATCATGTATATAGGAATCACGTCTGTGACAAGTAAACCGACTCCTGCCTCCATCTACTACTATTACTCCACACATCGACCGCTATCGAGCATGCATCTAGAGTATTAAGTTCATAAGAACGGGGTAACGCCTTAAGCAAGATGACATGATGTAGAGGGATAAACTCATGCAATATGATATAACCCTCATCTTTTTATCCTTGATGGCAACAATACAATATGTGTCGTTTCCCTTTCTGTCACTGGGATCGAGCACCACAAGATTGAACCCAAATCTAAGCACTTCTCCCATTGCAAGAAAGATTAATCTAGTAGGCCAAACCAAACTGATAATTCGAAGAGACTTGCAAAGATAACCAATCATGCATAAAAGAATTCAGAGAAGATTCAAAAATTGTTCATAGATAAACTTGATCATAAACCCACAATTCATCGGATCTCGACAAACACACCGCGAAAGAAGATTACATCGAATAGGTCTCCAAGAGAACCGATGAGAACTTTGTATTGAGATCCAAAGAGAGAAAAGAAGCCACCTAGCTAATAACTATGGACCCGAAGGTCTGAAGTAAACTACTCACACATCACCAGAGAGGCCATGGAGTCGATGCCCCCTCCGGCGGAGCTCCAGAAAAGGCCCTAAGATGGGATCTCTTGGGTATAGAAGGTTGCGGCGGTGGAATTAGGTTTTCGTGGTGCTCCTGGATGTTTTCGGGGTACGTAGATATATATAGGAGGAAGAAGTAGGTCGGTGGAGCAACGAGGGGCCCACGAGGGTGGAGGGCGTGCCCAGGGGGGTAGGCGCGCCCCCTGCCTTGTAGCCTCCTCAATTGTTTCTTGACGTCCACTCCAAGTCCCCTGGATCACGTTTGTTCCAAAAATCACGTTCCCGAAGGTTTCATTCCGTTTGGACTCCGTTTGATATTCTTTTTCTGCGAAACACTGAAATAGGCAAAAAACGGCAATTTGGGATGGGCCTCCAGTTAATAGGTTAGTCTCAAAAATAATATAATAGTGTATAAATAAGCCCATTAAACATCCAAAACAGAATATATAACAGCATGGAACAATAAAAAATTATAGATACGTTGGAGACGTATCAGTAATCATGATAATCATCATCAATATCAATGAAGCAGGATGTAAGCTTTTACCTCCATCGTGAGGGGCCGAACCTGGGTAAAACCTCGCGTCTCTCGGTTCTGACCAACCCCTTCAAGCTATCACATAGATGCATTGGCCTCATGACTAAGTCCTTTCAACGAGGACATCTGCCGTGACAATTCTGCGATAGGACCCCAAGGTCTATGGTAATCTACTCACGCTTCATCGGAGAGGCTATGATGTTGATTTAGAAGCCCTCCGTGAACGATTCCCCCTCCAACAGATCACCGGAAAAGGACCCTAGATGGGATCTCACAGGTACAGAAGGTTGCGGTGGTGGAAAAGTGGTTTCATGGCTCCCCCTGATGTTTTTAGGTTATAAGAGTATATATAGGCAAAAGAAGTACGTCGGTGGAGCTCCGTGGGGCCCACGAGGGTGGGGGCGCGCCTAACCCCCTGGGCGCACCCTCCTATCTCGTGGCCACCTCACGGAGTTCCAGACTTCCACTCCAAGTCTCCTGCTTTGCTTTCGGTCCAAGAAAGATCATCGCAAAGGTTTCATTCCGTTTGGATTCCGTTTGGTATTCCTTTTCTGCGAAACACTGAAATAGGCAAAAAAAATAGAAACTGGCATTGGGCCTCCGGTTAATAGGTTAGTCCCAAAAATAATATAAAAGAGCATATTAAAGCCCATTAAACATCCAAAATAGATATTATAATAGCATGGAACAATCAAAAATTATAGATACGTTGGAGATGTATCAAGCATCCCCAAGCTTAATTCCTACTCGTCCTCGAGTGGGCAAATGATAAAAACAGAATTTTTTATGTGGAATGCTACCTAAGATATTTATCAATGTAATTTTCTTTATTGTGGCATGGATGTTTAGATCCAATAGATTCAAGACAAAAGTTTATTGACATAAAAATAGTAATACTTCAAGCATACTAACAAAGTAATTATGTCCTTCAAAATAACATGGCCAAAGAAAGCTCATCCCTACAAAATCATATAGTTTGGCCATGCTCCATCTTCGTCACACAAAATACTCAAATCATGCACAACCCCGATAACAAGCCAAGCTATTGTTTCGTACTTTAGTAATCTCAAACCTTTTCAACTTTCACGCAATACATGAGCGCGAGCCATGGACATAGCACTATAGGTGAAATAGAGTGGTGGTTGTGGAGAGGACGAAAAGGAGGAAGATGATCTCACATCAACTAGGCGTATCAATGGGCTATGGAGATGCCCATCAATAGATATCAATGTGAGTGAGTAGGGATTGCCATGCAACGGATGCACTAGAGCTATAAATGTATGAAAGCTCAACAAAAGAAACTAAGTGGGTGTGCATCCAACTTGCTTGCTCACAAAAACCTAGGGCATTTGAGGAAGCCCATCATTGGAATATACAAGGCAAGTTCTATAATGAAAATTTCCCACTAGTATATGAAAGTGACAAAATAAGAGACTCTCTATCATGAAGATCATGGTGCTACTTTGAAGCACAAGTGTGGAAAAAGGATAGTAGCATTGTCCCTTCTCTCTCTTTCTCTCTTTTTTCTCTTTTTTTGGGCCTTCTCTTTTTTTATTTGGCCTTTATATTTTTTTCCTCACATGGGACAATGCTCTAATAATGACGACAATCACACTTCTATTTATTTACAACTCAAAGATTACAAATCGATACTTAGAACAGAAATATGACTCTATATGCGTGCCTCCAGTGGTGTACCGAGACGTGCAATGAATCAAGAGTGACATGTATGAAAAATTATG
This sequence comes from Triticum aestivum, assembly GCF_018294505.1. NCBI lineage: Eukaryota > Viridiplantae > Streptophyta > Magnoliopsida > Poales > Poaceae > Triticum > Triticum aestivum. Next base: position 582,390,459 of record NC_057812.1, read on the forward strand.
AACGGTGGTGATGCGGGGCATCCCACGTTCATCCCCATGTACACTCCGACTACCCTCCAAGCCCCAAGAGGACATATGACGAGACCTGGAACATATGCCATTGGACACAAGGTGAACTCGCTCCTCTCTGAACCTTCACTTTCTACGTGTGAGACATGGCTACTACCTCCAACGTGTGTGCTATGCATGATCAGGTGCTTAGAGGAAAGCCACGGAGCCACCACATCCAACGGACGAGCTAGCGAGGACGCCAAGTACAAGGGACAAGAGAAGAAACTGCCCGAAGTTTACAGCCTCCGGACGACCGGACCTCGCCGGACGTCCGACCCCTGGAGCTTACACCAGCCTGAAGAGTCAGCCCGCGAATGCTACAGCGGCCGGATGACCGATGCGGACCGGACGTCCGACATACTACAGTGACCAGACGTCCGACCATCTCCGGAAATCCGGCGCCACCTCAACCGAGCCAAAACGTCGGATGTCCGACAAGTACCGGACGACCGGACCCTCGCGAGCCACTGGACGTCCGGTACCTGTCGGACGACCAGCGCATGTCTGTGCACAGAGATCGGGCCCGAGGCCCATGTATCCCCCACTTACCCCTTCGTGTCCCTAGACTATATATACTCTTCCACCTCCTCCTAGTTAGGGTTAGCATTGGTTTAGCTCATATTTAGAGATAGAGCATTGCTCATCCACACCAGATCTACCCCACGAGACTGACCGCGGCCTCTATGGAGAAGATCCCTTTGGATTCAAGACCTCCTTGTAGAGAAGAACATCAAGACCTCCTCACGGAGAAGACCATTACCTTTGTATCATCCTTAGTTGTATGTGGATCTGTGATCTCTTATGTACTCGAGGATCTAGCATATGTGTGACTATTTCTTGTTGGTTTAGTGTTTCTCTCGTGTTTCCCCTCGTGATTCCCCTCATTTCCCCCCTCGTGTTCTTTGTGTTCTTCGCGGGATCCACTCCTTTCGTGAAAGATCAGGCGATTAGGGCTCTACCCTACATCATCTTGGTATCATGAGCCATGTTGATCACAATTTCGGAGCCTCCCTGTTGTGTTTTCTAGCCTAATTTTTGTTGTATTCTTCCCTATATTCGAAAATGCCCACCAAAAATAGCCCCAATTTTTTTGTGATTTGTTGGTTTGAAGAAGTTTTGTTGATTTTGATCCATGGATTTGCTTGGTTTCAAGTGGATCTAGCATCTCCCCAATTTTCCCCACTTTCCATCCATGAAATCTCATCAATTTTGACCCCAAAATCATCATTTTCCACCGAAAATCATGCCCCGGATCTCGCATCTCGCGTTGACCCCGACCCACCGGACGACCGGCCCTTTACGGATGTCCGGAGCCCCTGGACCGACCGGACGTCTGATAACCCACAACTATAGGGGATCGCTATAGTTTTTGAGGGTAGAGTATTCAACCCAAATTTATTGATTCGACACAAGGGGAGCCAAAGAATATTCTCAAGTATTAGCAGCTGAGTTGTCAATTCAACCACACCTGGAAACTTAATATATGTATTAGCAGCAAAGTATTTAGTAGCAAAGTAATATGATAGTAGTAGTAACGATAGCAAAAGGTAATGATAACAAAAGTAATGTTTTTGGTATTTTGTAGTGATTATAGCAATAGCAACGAAAAAGTAAATAAGCGAAGAACAATATATGGACAGCTCGTAGGCAATGGATCGGTGATAGAGAATTACGCCGGATGTGGTTCATCATGTAACACTCATAACCTAGGGTGACACAGAAGTAGCTCCAATTCATCAATGTAATGTAGGCATGTATTTCGAATATAGTCCTACGTGCTTATGGAAAAGAACTTGCATGACATCTCTTGTCCAAACCTCCCGTGGCAGCAGGGTCCTAGCAGAAACTAAGGGATATTAAGGCCTCCTTTTAATAGAGTACCAGACCAAAGCATTAACACATAGTGAAAACATGAACTCCTCAAACTACGTTCATCACCGGGAGTGGTCCCGATTATTGTCACTTCGGGGTTGCCGGATCATAACACATAGTATGTGACTATAGACTTCCAAGATAGGATCAAGAACTCACATATACTCATGAAAACATAATAGGTTCAGATCTTAAATCATGGCACTCGGGCCCTAGTGACAAGAATTAAGCATAGCAAAGTCATAGCAACATCAATCTCAGAACATAGTGGATACTAGGGATCAAACCCTAACAAAACTAACTGAATTACATGATAAATCTCATCCAACCCATCATCGTCTAGCAAGCCTACGATGGAATTACTCATGCACGGCGGTGAGCATCACGAAATTGGTGATGGAGGATGGTTGATGATGACGATGGCGACGGATTCCCCTCTCTAGAGCCCCGAACGGACTCCAGATCAGCCCTCCCGAGAGGTTTTAGGGCTTGGCGGCGGCTCTGTATTGTAAAACGTCATGAATCCTTCTCCTTTATTTTTTTCTCCCCGAAAGTGAATATATAGAGTTGGAGTTCAGGTCGGAGGAGCTCCAGGGGGCCCACAAGGTAGGGGGCGCGCCCAGGGAGGCAGGCGTGCCCCCCACCCTCATGGCTAGGGTGTGGGCCCCCTAGCCTTGATCTTTTGCCGGTATTTTTTATTATTTCCAAAAAGACGCTCCGTGGAGTTTCAGGTCATTCCGAGAACATTTGTTTCTGCATATAAATAACACCATGGCAATTCTGCTGAAAACAACGTCAGTCCAGGTTAGTTCCATTCAAATCATGCAAGTTGGATTCCAAAACAAGGGCAAAAGTGTTTGGAAAAGTAGATACGACGGAGACGTATCAACTCCCCCAAGCTTAAAGCTTTGCTTGTCCTCAAGCAATTCAGTTGACAAACTGAAAAGTGATAAAAAAAAACTTTTACAAACTCTGTTTGCTCTTGTTGTTGTAAATATGTAAAGCCAGCATTCAAGTTTTCAGCAAAGATTATAAACTAACCATACTCACAATAATGCTTAGGTATCATGTTTACTCATATCAATAGCATAATCAACTAGCGAGCAATAATAATAAATCTCGGATGACAACACTTTCTCAAAACAATCATAATATGATATAACAAGATGGTATCTCGCTAGCCCTTTCTGAGACCGCAAAACATAAATGTAGAGCACCTTTAAAGATCAAGGACTGACTAGACATTGTAATTCATGGTAAAAGAGATCCAGTCAAGTCATACTCAATGTAAACTAACAATAATGAATGCAAATGACAGCGGTGCTCTCCAACTGGTGCTTTTTAATAAGAGGATGATGACTCAACATGAAATTAAATAGATAGACCCTTCACAGAGGGAAGCAGGGATTTGTAGAGGTGCCAGAGCTCGGTTTTGAAATAGAGATGAATAATATTTTGAGAGCTATACTTTCATTGTCAACATACCAACCAAGAGATGGCGATATCTTCCATGCTACACACATTATAGGCGGTTCCCAAACAGAATGGTAAAGTTTATACTCCCCCTCCACCAACAAGCATCAATCCATGGCTTGCTCGAAACAACGAGTGCCTCCAACTAACAAGAGTCCCAGGGGAGTTTTGTTTGCAATTATTTTGATTTAGTTTGCATAAAGCATGGGACTGGGCATCCCGGTGACCAGCCATTTTCTCGTGAGTGAGGAGCAGAGTCCACTCCTCTTGAGAATAACCTGCCTAACATGGAAGATACGGACATCCCTAGTTGATACATGAGCTATTCGAGCATACAAAACAAAATATTTATTTGAAGGTTTAAAGTTTGGCACATACAAATTTACTTGGAACGGCATGTAGATACCGTATATATAGGTAGGTATGGTGGACTCATATGGCATAACTTTGGGGTTTATGGAATTGGATGCACAAGTGGTATTCCCGCTTAGTACAGGTGAAGGCTAGAAAAAGACTGGGAAGCGACTAGCTAGAGAGCGACAACAGTCATGACCATGCATTAAAATTAATCAACACTGAATGCAAGCATGAGTAGGATATAATGCACCATGAACATAAATATCATAGAGGCTATGTTGATTTTGTTTCAACTACATGCGTGAACATGTGCCAAGTCAAGCCACCCGAATCGTTCAAAAGAGGATACCACCCTATCATACCACATCACAGCCATTTTAATAGCATGTTGGCACGCAAGGTAAACCATTATAAGCTCCTAGCTAATTAAGCATGGCATAAGAAACTATGATCTCTAGTTGTCATTACAAACATGTTTATTCATAATAGGCTGAATTAGGAACGATGAACTAATCATATTTACAAAAACAAGAGAGGTCGAGTTCATACCAGCTTTTCTCATCTCGGTCAGTCCATCATATATCGTCATAATTGCCTTTCACTTGCACGACCGAACGATGTGAATAATAATAATAGTGCGCGTGCATTGGACTAAGCTGGAATCTGCAACCATTCAACAAACAGGAGAAGAGAAGGCAATATGGGCTCTTTTGTTAGATCAACAATAATGCATATAAGAGCCACTTCAACAATTTAATCATGATCTTCTCCTATCGACCCCCAAAGAAAGAAAAGAAATAAAACTATTTACACGGGAAAGCTCCCAACAAGCAAAAGAAGAACATGAAATCCTTTGGGGTTTTATTTTTAATTACTACTACAAGCATGGAAATTAAAACTAGCTAAAACCTACAACTAATTTTTTTGGTTTTTCTTAAGGTTTATTAAACACAGAAGAAGAAAGCATAAAAAGAGAATAAACTAGCATGGATGATACAATGACAAAGTATGAGCACCGACATCTAGCAATGAGTGTGTGAACATGAATATAATGTCGGTGAGAAATACGTACTCCCCCAAGCTTAGGCTTTTGTCCTAAGTTGGTCTAATGCCACGGATGGCCTAGTGGATATCCAAAGTTGTAGTTGGGGTCGTACTGAGATGCAGCAGTCATTGCATCGTGTGCTGTAGCTTGGAGGCGAGCTATCTTAGCTCTCCTCTTATACTCTTCTGCCTCCTCTCTGGTTATAAAATATCCCCCTTTTGCCTGAAAGTCAAAGAAAGTAGAAGCAGGAGAGCGATGTGATAGGTGCGTCGTCTGTCAAAGATTAGTCCGTACTAGAGGAACTGATCGTTCCTCTCAACAAAATGATGACGAACCATAGCCTCATAATCCAAATAAGCAGGAGGAAAATCAATATCGTCCTCACGTATGGTTATACCAAGAAAATTAGCTATGCGGGTTGCATAAATTCCACCAAAGAAATCTCCATTAAATCTAATAAGATGCAACCTACGTGCAACAATGGCTCCCAAATTATAAGATTTATCTCCTAACACAGCACTCCTAAGAATACTGAGGTTAGGGACACACATGTGACATGCTTCATCTTTACTGTTAATGCATCTACCTACGAAGAGAGCAAAATAATGTATAGCAGGAAAGTGAATGCTCCCTATCATAGCTTGTGCTATATCTCTAGATTCCCCGATAGTTATACTAGCAAGAAAATCTCTAAATTCAGATTTGCGAGCTTCACTAGCACTACCCCATTGTGGAAGTTTGCAAGCAGTGGTAAAATCCTCTAAGTCCATAGTGTAAGAATTTTCATAAAGATCAAACAGGACAGTTTGAGAATTACGTGAAGATGAAAATTCAAACCTCCTCACAAAGGAGCTAGTGAGATAGTGGTACTGACGGCATTTTTCTTCTTCGAAGCTCACAAGATCAGCATTACGCAAATATGCATTAAATTCTTGCTTAATTCCTGCTCGATCCATGAAGTTCTCTGAAGGCCATTCACAAGGCCGCACTGGGGCGCCCTTGGTGGTTCATCATCAGCATCACGCATTGCAAGCCTGGGTCCTTGCTTCCTTGAAGGACCACCTTGGTACATTTTTCTAAACATATTTCTTCCTTTGAAAAATTTCTGAAATTTTTAGTAACTTCAAATAAAAGCAAACCAAACTCAACAAAATTGATAGCAACTACTCCTACAAGTGCCTAGAGCCTATATCATGCATCAAAACTACTTGGAACCATATAAATTTGACATGCAAGCTCAAGAACAAGGTCACCTAGGAAGCACAAATTTGCAATGAATAAAGCACTAGAACAAAAACTAATTGGACCAATGGAGGAGTCACATACCAAGGAACAATCCCCCCAAGCAGTTTTGTGAGAGGTGCTTTGAGCAAGGAAATCGAAAATGGCAGCAAAATGAGCTTGGACTCAGGTTTGAACTGGATAATGGTGTCTGTGGAAGGAAGAAGGAGTGTGTGGGTGCAGGAATAAGTGGAGGAGGGCCAGCGTGGGCCCATGAGGCAGGGGGGCGCCTAGGGGGGTAGGGCGCGCCCTCCACCCTCGTGGCCAGGTGGATGCCCCCCTGCTGTGTTCTTAGTGCCAAATATTCTTAAATATTGCAGAAAAAAATCATATTTAAATTTGAGGGCATTTAGAGCAATTTTATTTTCGGGGTATTTTTATATTGCACGGATAATTCAGATAACAGACAGAAAATACTATTTTTACTTTATTTAATATAAATAACAGAAAGTAAAAGGAGGGTACAAAGAGTTGTGTTTTCTAAATCCATCCATCTCATGATCATCAAAAGGAATCCACTAACAAGGTTGATCAAGTCTTGTTAACAAACTCATTCCGAGTAACATTGAACCGGAGAATTTTCGAATAACACTAGGTTACCTCAACGGGGATATGCACATCCCCAACAATAAGAATATCATATTTCTTCTTGACAGTAGGAAGAGGAAATTCAAAATCTCCAAAAATAATTGATGGAATTTTTCCAATAGAATTAATACTGTGGACTTGAGGTTGTTCCCTCGGAAAGTGTACCGTGTGCTCATTACCATTAACATGAAAAGTGACATTGCCTTTGTTGCAATCAATAACAGCCCCTGCAGTATTCAAAAAGGGTCTTCCAAAAATAATAGACATACTATCATCCTCAGGAATATCAAGAATAAGAAAGTCCGTTAAAATAGTAACGTTTGCAACCACAACAGGCACATCCTCACAAATACCGCCAGGTATAGCAATTGATTTATCAGCCATTTGCAAAGATATTTCAGTAGGTGTGGCACCCCGGCTCAGAGAAAAACGGAACACCCCGTATTCCAGCCCAGAGATCGAGGAGAAGTCTTCTGGAATACGGCACTACATAGCATAGAACAAACCAGCTTTCTATTATTACACGAATATGATTAAAAGGTCTCCAATATTACAATGAATAACGTCGGCATGGCGACACTACGCCATCCTCAGTTGCTCTATGCAAGCAGCAGAACAACTCGAAGCAGCGGAATAACTCTAGCAGCGGAAAAACTATTGGCAGCGGAACAACGATGATGGTGGTGAACTCCACTCCGCAAGGACTCTGGCTGGAACGCTTATCCTAGCTCGCGAACACAGGAACAACACCAAACAAGCAAGGAATCCAGGCACGACCTGCAAGCTGGCATGACACGCCAGGTCAAAACATTGAATGTACTTGCAAGCTCACAATTAACAAGAAGCATTCAGGACAAACAACAGCATGGCAATTACAGGTTAAACAGGAATTAACATGAGATCCTCATAACAACATGACATGAGCAACATGACATCCAAAGTAATACTCCCAAAATAATACCAGATACCATCATGAAAATAATCATAATAGCCACTAAGAATCCAAAGGCAACAGGAGACTGATATAGCTAGAACAATATGAGCATGGCATGGACAACATGAACATGATACGGGTAAAACAACATGAGCATAGCATGAACATATGAATCTATCGATACTAATATGCAACATGATAACACTACATGCACCAATTGTTCTGCTCGGGTTATCTCGCAACCACCACATGCATCACCTTACCATCCTTGGACATCACACGATCATCTCAGGATCAAATCAAGCTTGGTATAAACAATACCATAGTAATCATTAAATGACCACAAGGAGCTTGATCTTTACCCATGATTCTCGCACAACATCACGAATATCCAACAACTCGGTATCCTCGATACCACATTGATCATTCCGGCGATGAAAACCAAAGTAACTCATGATCCTTACGGCGATCATCACCAAAGTGAATCGGGATCCTTACGGCGATCACCACCAAAGTAACTCGTGATCCTTACGGCGATCACCACCAACTTATTTCATCACCGAACCGGGGTTGTCATTAATCCAGTTATTATTAATATTGTTGACTCACGGTGGGACCGACACGAACTGGGCCCTTATCCGCAGGTGCAGCTATCGATAGATTTAATATACACTTTGTAGAGGTAGCACACTGTACCCACACCACAGAACCCATGGCCTCGCACTCCCATTCGGGTGGACCAACGGTGTTGCGACAAAACCGATCTATTGCCGTGACACTCTCCCGGCCGCTCCGACCCACTCCCAACTGGGCTAGTCCTGGGTGGCCCCGTGTCTACCAAAGACACCCCGACCACCGTCGTGGTCAAAACACTCTCACTCGGGGACACTCCCACTCGGGGACTGGATCCATAACAATAAAAACAACGGGCACACAAGGTTATGTCCGCCTACCTGATCAGGGTAAGCACGCCCATAACCTTTCCTCGTGGGAGGCACCGGCGAGATGCATGACAATAGACCCAGTTAGGACCTGACCCATAAGGTAAGCGTGGTTGCACTGGTCAATTACGATCTGGCGGCACCATGACTCAGCCAACAGTTGTTCATGTTCAATTAAATCCGGTTAAACTTGAATGCAAAATGCTGAGCCATGATAAAATAACATGATGCAATTATAATGCATGAGCATAATATTAACATAAGCACGGGATGCAACATAACTGTCCATCATATCAACTATGAAATAATCTCCAACTGAACATGGCATAATGACGAGCATAAATATTACAAGTGCAACAGTACTCATAGTATAACATAACATGACCACTAGCATCAACCATAAATGACATGCAAGAACTTATCAATAACATCACCGAGTAACACTTAACCAATTAACAGCAACGGAACAATGCCTATTAACAGTACTCGGTAACCATCGTTAGACATGCACCAAAGAGCATGACCAACCCAACATGTACTACTATCAAGCATGTCAATATGAAAGTAATACTAGCAACTAGCAGGGCATGATAACCAGGTGCATACCAACATAACAAACAAGTACGCACAATCCCAGAAGCATTTCCGAAACAACGACAACCATATTTTAAACAAGCAATCATTTAATAAATATTCAAGTTGAAAACCATCGCTACTGCATGACTATCATGCAAGTGGGTATTGTGGCTTGCCTGGGGGTGAAGAAGGCACCGGGAAAAAGTGCGGTGAAGCCGCGAAAAGATTTGCCGAAAACAGTTCTCTCTCAGAGGGGCTGTTTACGTGCAAGGGCAAAAAGGTCATTTTCACAATGTCAAACCATAGTGAAAATGAAACCAACAGAATGAGCTTGACGAAACAAAGACGTGGGCTTTGGAATCACCTCATTTGGAGTTGTGGTTAAAAAGATATGAAGGGTTGAAGTTCAGGGACTTTTCTGCAAAAATATCATCACAAACAAGTCCCTGAGTGGATAAGGCAGAAGTGCAAAGTGAGAAATATGCTTTCTGACTAAGGAAACGTAGTTTGGGCTGAAACAGAGAGGGATATGCTTTCAGAATAATGAAAACGTACTCTGAGCTGAAGCAGAGGGAAAATACGCTTTCCCGAGGTGAAAACGTACTCGACTGAGTACGCCTCCACTTAATCCAGTCAGCAGGGGCGGGGCCGGGGCTTGTTTCGCTGACGTGCGGGTCCCACGGGCTGTGGGGCCCGTCACTTATCCAGCTAGGTGGGGGGGAACGGGGCGCCGTGCGGCTGACGGGCGGGTCCCGCCTTATCCACTCGCTCTCCTCCTGGCTCCTTCTTCTAGCTCGCGACGGGGAGGAGATAGAGGGCAAGGCCGGCCGGCCCGACGACGATAGCCGGCGGCATGGTCCACCATTCGAGGCACCTGACCTACTGGCATGATCAGCAGGATGAGGCGGTCCCCTTCAGGTAGGGTACGGCCACCGACGAGCTTGGAAGAGCGCGGGAAGCCAGCCGCGGCGGACGACTGCTTCGGGCGCCGGTGAACTAGGTGCTACGGGGCTCGGGTAGAGTAGGGGAACGGTGAGGGAGCTCCGCCAGGGGCTGGTAGGAGCTTTAATGGAGGAGGAAGTGGGAGAGGGGCTCGGGCTTGAGCAAATCGAGGAGAGTGGCCGCGGCGGCGATGGTAGCAATGGTGGAGTAGGAGAGATCCAGAGGCTTGGGCGAGGGGCTGGGGAGGGCTAGAGGAGTGTGCGGAGGCCGCTGGTGTGCTCGAACGGCTCGGGAAAGGCCTATTTATAGGCAGGGCGAGGGCTTGCCGCGCTGGCGTCACTGCAGACACGCGGCCGGTGCCGCGGATGCGTGTGCTTGCGCATGAGCTCGGGGAAGGCGACGACGAAGGCAACGGACGAGCCACAGAGGTCACGGAGACGAGCGGAGATCGAGGACAAGAGGGGAAACGGCCACGACGCCGTTAATGCTCGGTCGACCACAGTACACCCGTGGGCGCGCGGCGACGAGCACTGACAGAGGGGCTGACGGAGGGGGATATAGCTCCAGGAGGACGACGACGATGCGGGCCAGCTGTTGGACAGGTTCATGAGCGCGAAGGTGACGAGAGGAGGAGGGGCCCGAGCAAGAAGACGCCCTGGACGCGGCCAACGCCAGCAGAGCGCGCGCATTGCATGCCAAAGCGGTGGTCACCGCGCACTGGTGCACACCGTGCCACAAGCAATGCCAACCGATGTCTAGGGTGGAGTCCTTCCTGGGGAGGTTCCAACCGTGGTGGGAGTTTGGTTAAAAGTGCTTTGGTTAAGTGGTAAACCACCTCTGAAGTTTACTGCAGTAAACTTGATCGAGCACTGCTGATCCACAAAGACTTGATTAAGGTCAAGGGAGTTGTCTGGTAGATTGAGGGTAAGAAGGACTTACATCCTAGTAACTTTGAGAAGAATTGGGCCACTAATTAATATAGTTGCTTTAGAACTAAGTAATCTGGTCCAGAATGAAGATCATGATGATGCTCTCAAATGGAGGAGCTACTTGAGCTGAAATTTGGCAAGGCACGCTTATTTGGTCATATGAAGATGCCGCAAAAGGTTTCATACCAATCGGATAAACCAAAATGGTACTTCCTTCACAAACATTTCCACTGACCAGAAACTTGCAAAACTTCTAGAGGACAAATGGCTTGATGAAACATGCCCAAAATGGGTGGAGGTAAGTTATATGGATAAAAGTAGGTGTAGAAAAATTGGCAGCCATAATGGAGCAAGATAAAATATACTTGCTTCACAAACTGAAATTTTGGAAAGAATCAAAGAATTGATGGTGAGCTCACATGGAGGCATGACATGAGCTCTACTTTGGTGCAGAGTGATGATTTGGTTATAAGAAGGGCCATGCAAAATGGCAACTCATTTGGATATGCCTAGCTTGTACTTCCTTCACAACTAGTTTCCTCAGACAGGAACTTTGGAAAATCATAATTAAATAATTACTAGGCAAATGAGGTTGCACTTTGGCATCTGGCAATGATATGGACAGGAAAAGGTGTCCAAGGAGTTTTAGGTCCTTTGGGAAAAGATAAATGGTACTTGCTTCACCATGTGCCATTTAGGGCAGAATAGGAAATGAATTATTTGAGCATGATGAGGAACATGGCAAATGAAATATTTTGCCATATTTGAGAACATATGACCAAAACAATTTATGAGAATTACTTGGGAATTTTAGGAGTGATAGAAATATAGGTTTCTTCACAACCTAGGGAAAATTTGAGTTATTCCTTTAATAGAAAAGGAATATTCCCAATAAAAAGAATATTGGGATTTGGGATAGGATGAAAATGACAAGGTCTAGGGAAGTATTTGGGAATGACAAGCCACTCTGGAAGCAAATAAGAGGGCATCTTCTTCAGTTTCCAGACCACAAAGCCACGGAAAAAGAAAACTCAAGCAAAAACCTCAAAAAAAAGGAAAAGAAAGGGCCAAAAATCAGGCTGTCACAAACCTTACCCACTTAAATAAATCTCTTCCTCGAGATTTGGTTGCTCAGGGAACAAGTATGAAAATACTGACTTAAGGAAACCGTTTCCAACTCGGGTATCCTTTTTCTTATTTTTGTTCCCACTAAATTTTTATCTGACTAGCCCTGGGGTGGTTTTCTTTAATATATCCATATTCTGACAGATCTTACCTTGCCTTGTTCATGCTTATACAGACTCCAGTTTCTTTTTAGATTTGCTGACTTAGATGACTATGATTGATTCTCACGACTGAAATACATGTCGGTCTCACAAATCCAAGAGCGATTTCCGCTGGGTGTGTCATCCGGCACTGACAATCTTTCATGAAGTGCTGATCAGATTTTTCTAGTGGACACCCAAGCTCTAACTCCTTGCATTGGGTTTCTCCACTAAATGTAGGTCCTTCGGGTTCCAAACAGTGAATTGGGTCATAACCACTTTCCTGACAGATTCTGGCTTATCGGGGAAGTTTTTGAATCATCTTAGCTGGTTCCACTGTCTTGAGTATAGGATCCGTACCAAATATTTGATTGTTGCCTGTCATGGCTAACATAAGAGTTTGACTTGTAGGATAATATCTGCAGACTTGACTGGTGGCGGTTCTGCACCACGCGGGTCTTGCAACAATTTTCATACCCACATTACTAGTCTTGCTAATTCATTATTGTTTTCTTGGTCTGGATCCTTGGTTGAAAGAGCTGGGTCATATTGCTTCTTTGTATCACCATAGGTACTGCCAGTACAATCTTTTGGCAATCGTAGCCTATCCTCATTTTTCTGACAAGGTACCCCATTTAATTGCAGGTTCACCACCCCTCAAGTTCTGACTGATTCTTGCTTCTGACCAAACTGTTGCAGATCTGATTTTATTGCCATATGCTATCAATTCACAGCGTACTACCTTGTGACAATGTCTTACTGAGGAAGATTGGCTGATTTGTCCTCGAAACTTTCATCGGACAGCTTGCTGAAGAAGACTGGGTATCGTGCTTCAGAAGCTTACCCCCTTAAAGACTTTTCTGGGGAAAGACTCAGTACCTTATGCCGGAAGCTTTTCTGGTTGCCTACTGAAGAAGACAGAGTACCTTGTACGGGAAATCATCCATAGGAAGATAGATGAATCTTGCCTTGGAAGCTTCTCGGGTATCTTGCGAGGGGAAATTGGGTTGCTTACACCAGAAGCTTCTTACTGTGATATGCGGACCGATTTCCACATATATAACCATCTTGCAATTTTTGTTATTGATTTCTTGTATGAAACGGGGTTTTGTAGGACTATCCTCCTTTCTGAGTACATGCCATATTTTTTCTTGCTTCCGGGTACGTCGAGTTCCAAAATCATCCTCAACGAAAAACTAAACTTGTACCTGAGCCATACCTTTGATAATATTCTGTCAACCTTGCACACAATTTATCTTTTTGTTGATTTGATCATTTCTGTTATGAGGAGTGCACACTAAGGGAGACTTGACACTCAGTAACATGATTAGATATTCCCCAATCTGAATGCAGTCGGCTGAGAATTCCATATTGTGGTGAGGAGTGCATGTTAATGCAAACTTTATACTGACATTTCATCCAGGATTTCTTTTGTATTCAGACGAGCTATTTCCAATTTCACGGCAGTCTACTGACAGTTCCATTCTGTTTAGCCAAGTTTCCAAATATATGCATCTTTTGCTGACTCTTCGGGTCCGGTGTCGGTTGACGAGCAACTTTAATAGGGGAAAAATGTGTAACACCGAAGGCCCAAAGAAAGAAACAAAAGAAACGACTAAAACAAAAGCACACAAGCATACTACTAATATAATTAATCAAACAATCATCACATATTACTGCTACTCACACAATAATATGCATGCACATCTAAGCACACAAATCTCGCAGAAACTCTGGTATTACGGTCTAATATGCTATGGCGGTGTGCATGAAAATTATATCCATGTGTGGAAGGAGTTGGCGTAACCGAAGCTACACCAAGCATTGGCTGAACAGTGGCTGGATCTGGATGGATACACAGGTGAGAACGGACTTGACGATCAAGTAGTGAGACACAAAAGTCACGACCACATCAAGCGTACGAAGGGAATCGAACTGTCCAAAGAATGAAATGACTTGGCAAGATAACAATGGAAGACTAGATAACAGTGGTAGACTGGGTTTATTGGTATTGCCCTTTTTTTGATAACCAAGATCAGTAAGGGTTGCCAAGGGAACGAGATGGAGGGCAATGGATGATGATGTGGTCGCATCACACCGAGGAGCAGGCATGCTAAGAAAGATGGTGCAGGCGGTGGACCGAAAACGATACCACCTACACTCGCAAGATTAACCGTTAGCGACAAAATACCAATCTATATGCATGCTATGCGTCAAACAAATGCAACAATCAAGTGCAACAAACCAACTGGGGTCTATACTACCGCTTTCTAACGTTCGTGCGGGCTAGGGCATCCTATAGCCAGACCTGCTCTGATACCAAGCGCTGTGGCACCCCGGCTCAGAGAAAAACGGAACACCCCGTATTCCAGCCCAGAGATCGAGGAGAAGTCTTCTGGAATACGGCACTACATAGCATAGAACAAACCAGCTTTCTATTATTACACGAATATGATTAAAAGGTCTCCAATATTACAATGAATAACGTCGGCATGGCGACACTACGCCATCCTCAGTTGCTCTATGCAAGCAGCAGAACAACTCGAAGCAGCGGAATAACTCTAGCAGCGGAAAAACTATTGGCAGCGGAACAACGATGATGGTGGTGAACTCCACTCCGCAAGGACTCTGGCTGGAACGCTTATCCTAGCTCGCGAACACAGGAACAACACCAAACAAGCAAGGAATCCAGGCACGACCTGCAAGCTGGCATGACACGCCAGGTCAGTACATTGAATGTACTTGCAAGATCACAATTAACCAGAAGCATTCGAGACAAACAACGGCATGGCAATTACAGGTTAAACAGGAATTGACATGAGATCCTCATAACAACATGACATGAGCAACATGACATCAAAAGTAATACTCCCAAAATAATACCAGATACCATCATGAAAATAATCATAATAGCCACTAAGAATCCAAAGGTAACATGAGACTGATACAGCTAGAACAATATGAGCATGGCATGGACAACATGAACATGATACAGGTAAAACAACATGAGCATAGCATGAACATATGAATCTATCGATACTAACATGCAACATGATAACACTACATGCACCAATTGTTCTGCTCGGGTTATCTCGCAACCACCACATGCATCACCTTGTTGGACTTAATCATGACATGCATGTGGATGTGTGCACCTGTGCTTTGGTCAATCGCTGCTAGTTGTGGCTGGTTAGTTGGCTAGCTAGAAAGGCTGGGCGTGAGCGGTTCTAGCTGCATGCATGGCTGAGTTAGTTAGCTAGTGGAGTCCTTCTAGGAGTGGATAAGTGCATGCAGTTAGTGGCCATGGTGGCGGGTCGTGTGTGCGTGTGTGGAGTTGGTGCTCGGGTCACGTGTGTGGGCTGGCCTGGGTATAAAACCCCCATTGTGTATTGATGAAAAGGAGCCGGTAGGTGCCATGATGTAGCCTGTGTGCTGAATATAAAGGAGGTGTTTGGGCGCCGGGGCATTGGTCACCGGGGAAAAAGTGTCCTCCTTCTTCCACCTCCGTCCGGCGTGAGAGAGAGAGAGAGCGGCAACAACAATTGGTATCATAAGCTTGGTGTCTTGGGCATGCTTGCTGTGCCGGAGGCGTGGCAGTGATGGCGGCGCTCACCGGCAGTTGTACGATGGAGCTCCAGGCCGTGTGTCGGCCCATGGAGGTGGGTGGCGCTGTGGCAGAGGCGGCGGGCGGTGACCGCGGAGGCCGCCGAGGCGCTGCGTGGTGGCGCGGCGGTGCAGCACGGCATGGCGGCGCGGAGGCACGGCATGGCGGCATGGAGGCCGCGGCGGTGTAGGGCAATAATCCGCGACGGCGAGCCGGGCGCGACCGGTGCCTATTATGGGTGCGCACTGGACGCGTCGGGCGCGTCGGGACCGCGGGCGCGTAGTGAGCGTCTGGTGCGGTCGGGCTTGTTGGGCGCGTCAGATGCGCGCGGGACGTGCGGGACACACTGGTGTGGTCGGGTTCGTCGGGCGCGTCGGGTGCGCGCGGGACGTGCGGGGCATCGAGAGACGTCAGGCGTGTGTCGGCGGCGGAGAAGGAGCTCGGCGTGTGTCGCCGTAGTCGTGATGGAGCACGGTGCGACCGGCATCGTTGCGCCAGGTCGGGTCCGCGGGCTGGGTCATGCTCGTGACGACGACAATGGGAGCAGCAATATCAAGTCCGACGACGGCAAGCATGCGGCACGTCACAGCGACGGACGAAGGCCGCAGTGGCGCGGTGTGATGGCCGTGGAGGCGCGTGGCGCGGTATGTCTGTGGCGCAGTGGCCTAGTCGCGCGTTGATGCGTGCAGTGCGTTCAACATGACGGCCGATGACGATGCATGTCAAGGTTAGGAGGAAAAATGTTAGACTTAATCATGACATGCATGTGGATGTGTGCACCTGTGCTTTGGTCAATCGCTGTTAGTTGTGGCTGGTTAGTTGGCTAGCTAGAAAGGCTGGGCGTGAGCGGTTCTAGCTGCATGCATGGCTGAGTTAGTTAGCTAGTGGAGTCCTTCTAGGAGTGGATAAGTGCATGCAGTTAGTGGCCGTGGTGGCGGGTCGTGTGTGCGTGTGTGGAGTTGGTGCTCGGCTCACGTGTGTGGGCTGGCCTGGGTATAAAACCCCCATTGTGTACTGATGAAAAGGAGCCGGTAGGAGCCGTGATGTAGCCTGTGTGTTGAATATAAAGGAGGCGTTTGGGCGTCGGGGCGTTGGTCGCCGAGGCGTTGGTCGCCGGGGAAAAAGTGTGCTCCTTCTTCCACCCCCGTCCGGCGTGAGAGAGAGAGAGAGCGGCAACAACACACCTTACCATCCTCGGACATCACACGATCATCTCAGGATCAAATCAAGCTTGGTATAAACAATACCATAGTAATCATTAAATGATCACAAGGAGCTTGATCTTTACCCATGATTCTTGCACAACATCACGAATATCCAACAACTCAGTATCCTCGATACCACGATGATCATTCCGGCGATCACAACCAAAGTAACTCATGATCCTTACGGCGATCATCATCAAAGTGAATCGTGATCGTTACGGTGATCACCACCAAAGTAACTCGTGATCCTTACGGTGATCACCACCAACTTATTTCATCACCGAACCGGGGTTGTCATTAATCCAGTTATTATTAATATTGTTGACTCATGGTGGGACCGACACGAACTGGGCCCTTATCTGCGGGCGCGGCTATCGATAGATTTAATATACACTCTGCAAAGGTAGCACACTGTACCCACACCACGGAACCAATGGCCTCGCACTCCCATTCGGGTAGACCAACGACGTTCCGACAAAACCGATCTATTGCTGTGACACTCTCCCGGCCGCTCCGACCCACTCCCAACTAGGCTAGTCCTGGGTGGCCCTGTGTCTACCAAAGACACCCTGACCACCGTCGTGGTCAAAACACTCCCACTCGGGGACCGGATCCATAACAATAAAAACAACAGGCACACAAGGTTATGTCCGCCTACCTGATCAGGGTAAGCACGCCCATAACCTTCCCTCGTGGGAGGCACCGGCGAGATGCACGACAATAGACCCAGTTAGGACCTGACCCATAAGGTAAGCATGGTTGCACTAGTCAGTTTCGATCTGGCGACACCATGACTCAGCCAACAGTTGTTCATGTTCAATTGAATCCGGATAAACTTGAATGCAAAATGTTGAGCCATGATAAAATAACATGATGCAATTATAATGCATGAGCATAATATTAACATAAGCACGAGATGCAACATACCAGTCCATCATATCAACTATGAAATAAACTCCAACTGAACATAGCATAATGACGAGCATAAATATTAGAAGTGCAACACTACTCATAGTATAACATAACATGACCACTAGCATCAACCATAAATGACATGCAAGAACTTATCAATAACATCACCGAGTAACACTTAACCAACTAACAGCAACGGAACAATGCCCATTAACAGTACTCGGTAACCATCGTTAGTCATGCACCGAAGAGCATGACCAACCCAACATGTACTACTATCAAGCATGGCAATATGAAAGTAATACTAGCAACTAGCAGGGCATGATAACCAGGTGCATAGCAACATAACAAACAAGTACGCACAATCCCAGAAGCATTTCTGAAACAACGACAACCATATTTTAAACAAGCAATCATTTAATAAATATTCAAGTTGAAAACCATGGATACTGCATGACTATCATGCAAGTGGGTATTGTGGCTTGCCTGGGGGTGAAGAAGGCACCGGGAAGAAGTGTGGTGAAGCCGCGGAAAGATTTGTCGAAAACAGTTCTCTCTCGGAGGGTCTGTTTACATGCAAGGGCAAAAAGGTCATTTTCACAATGTCAAACCATAGTGAAAATGAAACCACAGAACGAGCTTGACGAAACGAAGACGTGGGCTTTGGAATCACCTCATTTGGTGTTGTGGTTAAAAAGATATGAAGGGTTGAAGTTCAGGGACTTTTCTGCAAAAATATCATCACAAACAAATCCCTGAGTGGATAAGGCAGAAGTGCAAAGTGAGAAATACGCTTTCTGACTAAGGAAACGTAGTTTGGGCTGAAACAGAGAGGGATACGCTTTCAGAATAACGAAAACGTACTCTGAGCTGAAGCAGAGGGAAAATACGCTTTCCCGAGGTGAAAACATACTCAATTGAGTACGCCTCCACTTAATCCAGTCAGCAGGGGCGGGGCCGGGGCTTGTTTCACTGACGTGCAGGTCCCACGTGCTGTGGGCCCCGTCACTTATCCAGCTAGGTGGGGGGGAACGGGGTGCCGTGCGGCTGACGGGCGGGTCCCGCCGTATCCACTCCCTCTCCTCATGGCTCCTTCTTCTAGCTCTCGACGGGGAGGAGACAGAGGGCGAGGCCGGCCGGCCCGACAACGATAGCCGGCGGCACGGTCCACCATTCGAGGCGCCCGACCTACTGGCATGATCAGCAGGATGAGGCGGTCCCCTTCAGGTAGGGTACGGCCACCGACGAGCTTGGAAGAGCGCGGGAAGCCAGCCGCGGCGGACGGCTGCTTCGGGCGCCGGTGAACTAGGTGCTACGGGGCTCGGGTAGATTAGGGGAACGGTGAGGGAGCTCCGCCAGGGGCTGGTAGGAGCTTTAATGGAGGAGGAAGTGGGAGAGGGGCTCGGGCTTGAGCAAATTGAGGAGAGTGGCCGCGGCGGCCATGGTAGCAATGGTAGAGCAGGAGAGCTCGAGAGGCTCGGGCGAGGGGCTGGGGAGGGCTAGAGGAGTGTGTGGAGGCCGCTGGTGTCCTCGAACGACTCGGGAAAGGCCTATTTATAGGCGGGGCGAGGGCTTGCCACGCTGGCATCGCCGCGGACACGCGGCCGGCGCCGCGGACGCGTGTGCTTGTGCATGAGCTCAGGGAAGGCAACGGCAAAGGCAACGGACAAGCCGCAGAGGTCACGAAGACGAGAGGAGCTCGAGGACAAGAGGGGAAATTGCCACGGCGCCATTAATGCTCGGTCGGCCACAGTATGCCCGTGGGCGCGCGACGACGAGCGCTGACGGAGGGGGAGATAGCTCCAGGAGGACGGTGACGACGCGGGCCAGCTGTTGGACAGGTTCACGAGCGCGAAGGCGACAAGAGGAGGAGGGCCCGAGCAAGAAGACGCCCTGGACGCGGCCAACGCCAGCAGAGCGCGCGCATTGCATGCCAAAGCGGTGGTCACCGCGCGCACTGGTGCACACAGTGCCACAATCGATGCCAAACGATGTCTGGGGTGGAGTCCTTCCTGGGTAGGTTCCAACCGTGGTGGTAGTTTGGTTAAAAGTGCTCTGGTTAAGTGGTAAACCACCTCTAAAGTTTACTGCAATAAACTTGATCGAGCACTGTTGATCCGCAAAGACTTGATTCAGGTCAAGGGAGTTGTCTGGTAGATTGAGGGTAAGAAGTACTTACATCTTGGTAACTTTGAGAAGAATTGGACCACTAATTAATATAGTTGCTTTACAATTAAGTAATATGGTCCAGAATGAAGATCATGATGATGCTCTCAAATGGAGGAGCAACTTGAGCTGAACTTTGGCAAGACAGGCTTATTTTGCCATATGAAGATGCTGCATAATGTTTCATACCAATCGGATAAACCAAAATGGTACTTCCTTCACAAACATTTCCACTGACCAGAAACTTGCAAAACTTCTAGAGGAGAAATGACTTGATGAAACATGCCCAAAATGGGTGGCGTTAAGTTATATGGATAAAAGAAGGCCTAGAAAAATTTGCAGCCATAATGGAGAAAGATAAAATATACTTGCTTCACAAACTGAAATTTTGGACAGAATCAAAGAATTGATGGTGAGCTCACATGGAGGCATGAAATGAGCTCTACTTTGGTGGAGAGTGATGATTTTGTTATAAGAAGGCCCATGCAAAATTGCAACTCATTTGGATATTCCTAGCTTGTACTTCCTTCACAACCAGTTCCCTCAGACAGGAACTTTGGAAAATCATAATTAAATAATTACTAGGAAAATGAGGTTTCACTTTGGTATGTGGCAATGATATGGACAGGAAAAGGTGTCCAAGGAGTTTGAGGTCCATTGGGAAAAGATAAATGGCACTTGCTTCACCATGTGCCATTTAGGGCAGAATAGGAAATGAATTATTTGAGCATGATGAGGAACATGGAAAATGAAATATTTTGCCATATTTGAGAAATATATGACCCAAAAAATTTATGAGAATTACTTGGGAATTTTAGGAGTGATAGAAATATAGGTTGCTTTACAACCTAGGGCAAATTTGAGTTATTCCTTTAATAGAAAAGGAATATTCCCAATAAAAATAATATTGGGATTTGGGCTAGGATGAAAATGACAGGGTCTAGGGAAGGATTTGGGAATGACAAGCCACTCTGGAAGCAAAGAAGAGGGCATCTTCTTCAGTTTCCGGACCACAAAGCCATGGAAAAAGAAAACTCAAGCAAAAACCTCAAAAAAAACAAAAGGAAAAGAAAGGGCCAAAAATTAGGCTGTCACAGTAGGTGTCAACTTATTCAAATCAAGTCTACGATATAAAGAGAGAGGCATAACACTAACACCGGCTCCAAGATCACATAAAGCAGTTTTAACATAGTTTCTTTTAATGGAGCATGGTATATTGGGTACTCCTGGATCTCCGAGTTTCTTTGGTATTCCACCCTTAAAAGTATAATTAGCAAGCATGGTGGAAATTTCAGCTTCCGGTATCTTTCTTTTATTAGTATCAATTTTCTAATGTACTTAGCATAATGATTCATTTTAATCATATCAGTTAATCACATACGCTAAAAGATAGGTCTAATCATTTCAGCAAAGCGCTCAAAATCGTCGTCATCCTTTTCCTTGGATGGGTTGGGAGGAAAAGGCATGGATTTCTAAACCCATGGTTCTCTTTCTTTACCATGTTTCCTAGCAACAATGTCTCTCTTATCATAAAGTTGATTATTTGATTGTGGGTTATCAAGATCAACAGCAGGTTCAATTTTTATATCATTATCATTGCTAGGTTGAGCATCAACATGAACATTATCATTAACATTATCACTAGTTTCAGGTTCATTACCAGATTTTATTTCAGCATCAGAAATAGAAATATCATTTGGATTCTCAGGTGTTTCAGTAATAGGTTCATTAGAAGCATGCAAAGTCCTATCATTTTTCTTTTTCTTCCTTTTAGAAGGACTAGGTGCATCTATATTATTTCTCTGAGAATCTAGCTCAATTCTCTTAGGATGACCCTCAGGATACAAAGGTTCCTGGGTCATTTTACCACCTCTAGTCATAACTCTAACAACATTATCATTATTCTTACTATTCAATTCATTGAGCAAATCAGTTTGAGCTTTAAGTAATTGTTCTACTTGAATGGTAACCATAGAAGCATGTTTACTAATAAGTTTAAGTTCACCTTTGACATTAGCCATATAATCACCCAAGTGTTCAAGCATATCAGCACTGCGTTTTAACTCTCAACCAAAATAAGCATTGAAGTCTTCTTGCTTAACCATAAATTTATCAAACTCATCTAAGCATGGGCTAGCAAACTTATTAAATGGGATTTCAGCTTTATCACATCAATAGAGAGAATTTACCTTTACTACCTTTGTCAGATTATCAAGACCATGTATTTCTTCAATAGGAGATGGATTAAAATTATGCATTTCTTCAACAAGTGGTAAATTAAGACCATGCATTTCTTCAATAGGAGGTAAATTCTTAACATCTTCAGCTTTAATACCTTTTTATTTCATGGATTTCTTTGCCTCTTGCATATCTTCAGGACTGAGAAATAGAACACCTCTCTTCTTCGGAGTTGGTTTAGGAATAGGCTCAAGAGTTGGCTCAGGAAGTGTCCAATTATTTTCATTAGTCAACATATTGTTTAATAGAATTTCAGCTTCATTCGGTGTTCTTTCCTTGAAAACAGAACCAGCACAACTATCCAGGTAATCTCTGGAAGCATCGGTTAGTCCATTATAAAAGATATCAAGTATTTCATTTTTCTGAAGAGGGTGATCAGGCAAAGCATTAAGTAATTGGAGAAGCCTCCCCCAAGTTTGTGGGAGACTCTCTTCTTCAAGTTTCACAAAATTATATATATCCCTTAAGTCAGCTTGTTTCTTATGAGCAGGGAAATATTTAGCAGAGAAGTAATAAATCATATCCTGGGGACTACGCACACAACCAGGATCAAGAGAATTAAACCATATCTTAGCATCACCCTTTAATGAGAACGGGAATATTTTAAGGATATAAAAGTAACGAGTTCTCCCATCATTAGTGAACAGGGTAGCTATATCATTTAATTTAGTAAGATGTGCCACAACAGTTTCAGATTCATAGCCATAAAAAGGATCAGATTCAACCAAAGTAATTATATCAGGATCAACCGAGAATTCATAATCCTTATCAGTAACACAGATAGGTGAAGTAGCAAAAGCAGGGTCAGGTTTCATTCTAGCATTAAGGGATTGCTGCTTCCATTTAGCTAATAACCTCTTTAGATCATATCTATCATTGCAAGCTAAAATAGCTCTAGTAGCTTCTTCATCCATAACATAACCCTCAGGAATAATAGGCAATTCATATTTATTAGGGGGAGAGTCTTCATCATCACTTTCATCAATATTATCAGTTTCAATAATTTCATTATCTCTAACCCTAGCAAGTTGTTCATCAAGAAATTCACCAAGTGGCTTAGTAGTATCAAGCATAGAAGTAGTTTCATCATAAGTATCATGCATAGCAGAAGTGGCATCATCAATAACATGCGACATATCAGAATAAATAGCAGAAGCAGGTTTAGGTGTCGCAAGCTTACTCAAAACAGAAGGTGAATCATGTGCAGAGCTAGATGGCAGTTCCTTACCTCCCCTCGTAGTTGAGGGATAAATCTGGGTTTTTGGATCTCTTGAGTTCTTCATAATGATAAGCAGATATAAATCCCAAGTGACTCAAAGAATAGAGGTATGCTCCCCGGCAACGGTGCCAAAAAATAGTCTTGATAACCCACAAGTATAGGGGATCGCAACAGTTTTCGAGGGTAGAGTATTCAACCCAAATTTATTGATTCGACACAAGGGGAGCCAAAGAATATTCTCAAGTATTAGCAGCTGAGTTGTCAATTCAACCACACCTGGAAACTTAATGTAACATCCCAAATTTTCAATTTGGAATGTTATACATAGATCATTCATGCATATCATATTTTATTGCATTTCGTTTCGCAAATCCTCGAAATCCTAAGCAACTCAAGGACCCTCAGAGAGAGTTGGGGATTTCTCTGTTTTCATATTTGAGTTTTATCAAATATTGAAACAAGGATTTTTGGTTTCAAATATTTTTTTCTCCCAAATATTTCATATCAAAATATATGAGAGGCGATAATATGACTTCTCCAAAATAAATGAAATATTGGAGGAAAAATATTAAAATCAAATATTTGATTTTATTCGGAGTTTATTGCTATTTTATTTGAATTAGAAAAAATTGCAAGTTTTTCAAAGTTGCATTTTAGGGCCAAGAAAATGTCCATCTTATCTAAATATTTTATTTAGCCGGTGAAAATTTGTTTTGGCATTTTTTAGATTTTTATTTTATTTTCTAGGATTTATTTAGTTCCGGCGAAATTATTTAAAAAAAATCGCAGCGCCCGACTGGGCCGAGGCCCAGCCGAGCCAGGCCACCGGCCCACCTCCCCGCGCCGCTGTCTCCCACCCGGAGACCACGCCCACCGCCGCCGCTCGCCGTGGCCGAGTCGGCCACACGCCCGCCCCCTTCCCCGAGCCACGCGACCCCCCCCTCTTATAAGCTGACCCGGGGCCCCCCTGGAGCCCCGAAGCCGCACCGCCGCCGCCGCAAGCCGCCCGCCCCGCCGCTTTGCGCCGCACGCCGCCGCCGCCGCTCGCCGCTGCCGCTGATGCCGCCGCACGCCGCACCCTGAAGCCCAACGCTGCCCCGCCTCGCAGCGCCGCCGCGGAAGCCGCCGGAGGTATACGCCGCCGCCGCGGTTCGATCGGTTTTATTTTAAACCGGTTCCGGTTTTTTAGAAACCCTAGTTCTTTTTTAGGTCGGTTCACCGGTTTTTCTCAGTTTAGTTACTTTGCGGATGTTCGTCCGTACGTTCATTTTAACGAACGGTTCTCGCTCGTTAGTTACAGACAACGAACGTTCGTTCGTTAGCCTGTTCGTCAGTTTTCTTTTTCTTGGATTTTCTGCAATTATTTTCAATCGCGATTTCTGATCCGATTTTCGTTTTAGTTTATATTTTCGCTCGTTTATCGGTATCAGGCGATTCAAGCGCCTAGATCTTCGTCTCGAAACCCTCTTTCTGTTTAATCAACTTGAACAAGATTTTGGTACTGTAAAATTTGACCTTAGTCCAGATTAGTAAACGGATCTTGTTTCGTTCGCAGTTTGAGTTTCATTGCTTTGTTTGATTTGATTCTTTTCGCAAACCGGAGTTTTTAAGTTAAACTTTCTAGTTAGATCTTATTTGAGATTTTCTTGATTGCTTATGTATGCTATTGTTTGTTTGCAATAGAACACCCGGAGTGCGAAGCGTGCTACTAGGAGTCCCTAGGTTTTGTGGATCATCAGCAAGGCAAGTAACACTTTGATCATACCCCTTTATCACCTAGTTTTTATGCATTAGTTCCAATCCTCAAACATTGCATGATTAGGATGTGATTTACATGTGGATTGGGATGTATTTGATGAGGTAGAATCTATTGCCCTGTTATATTCAAACCATGGGAGTTACTTCTACATATTGCTTATATTGCTATGCTATGCTCGTAGACGTGGTTTGGGTGAGTGAAATCCATGACAGATGTGAGATTGTTAATTAATGGTTCAACTTAAGGTGGCAACTTGAATACACAACTAGGTGGATTGTTTGTTGGGCACCTGGGGAATCCAGTGTTGTCCTAGGATATCCCAGAGTACCCGTGTGATAATCCAATGGTCTGCCACCCAGGCTCAAAGGGAACTGAGATATTTTCATGCTAGAAACTTCCGTGTGCAGCCACAAGCTATTATGGGCTCTAGCATAGTTGAGTAAGTTGCATGAAGCTCCTGAAGAGGTGGATCAGCAGGTAGAGGGATGTAGGTTGGTATGGTCTGCTGGGAGTAAGGGGTTAATGCTTATGAAAGACTGTGTCTTGGTCATCCGTTCCTCAAACACCATGTAGTGCGAGAAATCCAACGGAGGAGATCGAGTCTTGTGGGGAAAAGTGCGCAAACCTCTGCAGAGTGTATAAACTAATCATGGTTAGCCGTGTCCCCGGTTATGGACATCTTGAGTATCTAGTACTTGGAGTATCCTAAGTATCTCATCACTACTAAATAATATTGTTGGGTTGTTAATTACTTCAATTGGGATTGAGTTGGAGGAACCTTCTCAATGATGTTTCAACTACCATGATAGTTAAATAAAATCTAGTCCTTTGTTGTAGGGAAAAATTGGCTTTTCTCAAAAACTATAACCATAGAGCTTTCCACCAGCCAAATATGCATGTAGTGATAGCATTATTCTGTTCTTGCTCTACTGTGTTATTTTGCCAGCATATTCCATGTGCTGACCCATTCTCGGGCTGCAACGTATTATGTTGCAGACTTTTCAGACGAGGAGTAAGGTTCATTAGGTCGTTGCCGTGCAGCTCAGCTATGCCGTTGGAGTTGATGGACTCACTTTATCTTCCAAGCCTTCCGCTATTATCGTATTAGATGGCCTTAAGCCATATTTATTGTAATAAGTTCTCTTTTGAGACATTCGACGTAATAAGTGTGTGATTGCTACTCTGTTATAAATCCTTCGAGTACTGTGTGTGTCAGCATTACCGATCCAGGGATGACACTGAAGCACAGAGACTTGGCCGTTTGAGGTCGGGTCGCTACAAGATGGTATTAGAGCACACATTGAGTGTAGGACACGACCACTAAGCTAAAGCCCTAGATCACTATTCTCTTCTCATTTCTGACTCCTCTCCATTTTCTACTCTTTAGGATGGTGGACGCAAGGAACAAGTTTGCACAACCAGATGAAGAAGCACCTTTAGGACGACACATGAAGGAAGTCACTAGGTACCTGAACATTGGAATACCAAGCTTCACCGGGACTAACAACGCCACTTTACCAGAAGAGGAGCGATGGATGATTCAAGTTCAAGTTCCAGGAAGGACATTCACGCCAGTCACTAAGCCCATAGAGTTTTCCTTCGATGCACCAACCTGGAGTCTAGGAAAGAGTATGGAGGCTCAAATCACGATGGGAAGCATTGGAGAAGTTTACCATAAGGAGCTTAAGGATACTATCTATCAGATTTGTGGGCACCGAGATGAGCAATGGGAGATGATCAGCACCAGGAAGGATAGATCAATTGCAACCTTCATCCAGGAGTTAAACCAGCACATTCGTCGCCAGGAGAACCAGATGTGCGTAGGAATGATAGATCTGAAGAAGGAAATGACTAGGATCACGGAACTGGAGGAAGAACTTAAGGCTACACATGAAGATTATGAGGAGGAAATCGTCGTACTAGTGGAGAAGAATGACGATTTGGAAAGGAAGCTAGGAGTATTCATGGGAGACCCCACACCAGGAGGAGAAGACGAAGAACCCAAGGAGATTCGCCCGGAGGACTACATCATCATCGATGACATTGACACGAAGCCCGATGATAGCGATGATGACTATGAAGACAAAGCTGGAGCAGACATCATGGAGTCTTCAACTGAGGAATATTTTTAGTAGACCACCACATCAGTAGTAGTATTCCAGTATGTATATAGTATAGTCCGAGCACTTTTGTAATGATAGTTAGATCGATTGTATGCCCTTGATTGATTGAGTGAGTGAAATGATTGTGTTTGTCTCATGTGCATATGGGTAGTGTTTTCTCATTAGACCTCATTCTATTCTAATCTCTCCCCTCTAAACCCATCAGATGCCTCCGAGACGTGACCCCGGATTTACTTTCCCACCGGAGCTCACTCAGTTGATCCAGCAGCAGAATACCCTGATGCAGTTGTTAGTTCAGAACTAAGGCAACAACAACAACAACAACAACAACAACAACAACAACAATCCACCACCACCACCACCAGTTGATAACTTAGCCCTTTTCTTAGGTTGCAGCCACTGGTGTTTTCTAGTAGAACCGAGCCTATAGTGGCATATGATTAGCTCCGCAGGATTGGAAGGGAGTTAACCACTGCAGGATGTACAGATGCTGAGAAGGTGCGTTTTAACGCACATCAGTTGGATGGACCAGCAGCCTCATGGTGGGAGAATTAGACTGTCACCTACCCTATAGCCACTGTTACATGGGACCAGTTTCAGCAAGCTTTCCGTACAGCCCATGTCTCAACTGGAGCTATGAGTATGAATAAGCGTGAGTTTCGCAACTTACGCCAGGGGAACCGTACTGTGGCTCCGTACGCGGATGAGTTTAGCAAGTTATCTCGCTATGCCCCTGACGATGTGGCCACAGATGCCGCAAAGCAGGAGAAGTTGATGGAAGGGCTGAATGATGAAATGAGCATGCAGTTGATGGTGGCAACATTCAACAACTACTAGGAGTTGGTAGATAAAGCTCTTATGATTGAAGGGAAGCAGCAGCAGATTGAGAGCTGTAAGAGGAAGTATGGACAAGGAAGGTATAATTCAGGAGCTCAGCAGAAGCCTCGTCTAACCCCGAACTCAAGAGGACTTGTTCATAACCATGGAGGCCACACCCACAATGGAGGAAGTAACCATAATCAGAATGGGAATGGAGCAAGCAACAATCAGAACCGTTCCAATCCAACCTCACCCGCCAAGAGAGACCTAAGCCACGTTAGTTGTTTCAAGTGCGGGAAGACTGGACACTATGCCACGGAGTACTCTGAAGCGAAGAATGGAAATGGCAATGGGAGCGCTGGAAAGAAGCCCAATCCATTCAACAAAGGACAAGTGAACCACGTTAACATGGAGGAGGTTGAAGAGAAGCCAGACGCAGTTTTTGGTAAGTTTTTGGTTAGGTCTTTTACCACCCTTGTTCTTTTTGATACTGGTGCATCGCATTCATACATATCAATGGAATTCGTGGATAAGTTTAAACTACCAACCCAAAACCTTAGGACCCATCTGTTAGTGATTTCAACTGGAGCAGAGTATATGGCTAGTCGATGGTGCGACCAGATACCCTTAACCATTGGTAGCCATGTTTTTCCGTCCGACCTAATAATCTTGGGGTCACAAGGATTGGATGTGATATTAGGCATGGACTGGATGTCAAAGTATGGAGGAAGCATTGACTGTGTTAGTAAGTCAATTTGTCTCACCACCCCTGAGGGAAAAAGGATTAAGTATGTATCTAGGCATGCACCAAGGAGTAGCCAAATGAATACCCTCACGAGAGTTGGTCAAGAGGAAGTGCATGTAGTGAAGGATTACCCAGATATTTTTCCAGAGGAATTACCAGGCATGCCACCTGATCGAGACATTGAGTTTTTGATAGAACTATTGCAAGGCACCAGGCCAATATCAAAGAGACCATACCGGATGCCCGCAAATGATCAGGAGGAGATTAAGAAGCAGATCAAGGAGTTATTGGAGAAAGGTTACATTCAACGGAGTTCCTCACCATGGGGAGCCCCAGTGCTTTTGGTCGAGAAGAAGGATAAGTCTCTAAGAATGGTTGTTGATTATCGTGCGTTAAATGAGGTGACGATCAAGAACAAATACCCACTGCCGATGATCAATGATTTGTTTGACCAGCTGCAAGGAGACAAGGTGTTTTCAAAGATCGATCTGCGATCTGGATATCACCAGCTGAAGATACGAGAGAAGGACATACCAAAGACAGCATTCA
Organism: Triticum aestivum; assembly: GCF_018294505.1. Taxonomy (NCBI): domain Eukaryota; kingdom Viridiplantae; phylum Streptophyta; class Magnoliopsida; order Poales; family Poaceae; genus Triticum; species Triticum aestivum. The sequence continues at coordinate 582,420,052 of NC_057812.1, forward strand.
CCACACGGTACGGGTTGTATGAATATACAGTCATGTCGTTTGGACTGACTAACGCCCCTGCCTATTTCATGAGCATGGTGAACAAGGTGTTCATGGAATATTTGGATAAGTTTGTTGTGGTGTTCATTGATGATATAATGGTATACTCGAAGAATGACGAAGAGCACGAAGAGCATTTGCGTTTAGTTCTCGAGAAACTTAGGGAACACCAGTTGTATGCCAAGTTCAGCAAATGTGAGTTTTGGTTGAAGGAAGTCGGATTCCTTGGACATGTTATATCAGGAGAAGGTGTAGCAGTAGATCCCACCAAGGTTCAGTCAGTCACTGAATGGTTGGCACCCACTTCAGTTAGCGAGATCCTCAGTTTTCATGGACTCGCAGGATACTATCGGAGATTCATTGAGAATTTTTCCAAAATTGTGAAGCCAATGACGGAGTTACTAAAAAAGGATACCAAGTTTAAATGGACGGAAGAATGTGAGGCGAGTTTTCAGGAGTTAAAGAAACGTTTGACCACAGCCCCAGTGTTGATTCTGCCGGATATATGCAAGGAGTTTCAAGTGTATTGCGATGCCTCTCGCCTAGGACTTGGAAGTGTGCTTATGCAGGACGGAAGAGTTGTTTCGTATGCCTCGCGACAACTGAAACCGCACGAGTTGAATTATGCCACGCATGATTTGGAGTTGGCTACCATAGTGCATGCGTTGAAGGCTTGGAGACATTACCTTATTGGAAACCGTTGTGATGTGTACACGGATCATAAGAATTTGAAGTACATTTTCACACAGAAGGAGCTGAACCTTAGGCAGAGAAGATGGTTAGAGCTTATAAAGGATTATGACATGAAGCTTCACTATCATCCAGGTAAGGCCAATGTCGTAGCCGACGCTTTGAGTCGGAAGAGTTATGCTAATACCCTAGAGAGCACGGGATTTCCAAAGGAGTTAGTAGAGGATCTCAGGGAAATTCGATTGGAGATTGTTCCCAGAGGTTTTGTTGCAACAATGGAGGTTCAGTCTACATTGTTAGGAAATATTCGAGAAGCTCAGAAGGAGGACAAAGAGATTGCCGAGATAAAAGAGAGAATGGGCGAAGGAAAGGCCAAAGGTTTTCGTGAGGATGAGCATGACACCTTATGCATGGTTTGAGTACCGTGTTTATGTGCCCAATAACACAGAGATCAGGAAGTTAATACTTCAGGAGGCTCATGACTCACCATACTCGATACACCCCGGAAACACCAAGATGTATTTAGATTTGAAGGAACGTTCCTGGTGGTGTCGGGGATTCGGTGCGACATATGCCAATGGATGGATTATCATGGTGGGAGCAAGTAGAACGTCGCCGGTGCCTGGAAGCGGGATAAGGCATAGACACGTACGCCGACGAACTTTACCCAGGTTCGGGGCTCTCCTAGGAGATAACACCCCTAGTCCTGCTCTGCGGGGTCTCCGCATGATCACTAAGGCACAAGTGAGTACTATGGTGCTCCTCGAGCTGTATGCTAGAGGAGGGAGAAGGCAAGGCTTGCTATCTCCTCCCCTAGGTATGAATCTAGTCCTAACCGAGTGGGAACCCTTTGCATGGGTGCCCTGGGGGGGTTATATAGGCCTAGCCCCTAGGGGTACGATGGTAATCCGGCTGGGCATAGGGCCCGGCTGTCAGTCTCTCTGGCTGTCGGCTTCTCCGCCGACTGCTGGGGCCCGCCACCTGGTGGGCCCCGTCGGCTGGTCTGGTACGGAGCCGCCAGGCCGCCTACGCCGCTCGCGGGTCCTGTCGGTTGTGGATTACTGTAGATGTGTTGCTAATGATGCGTGCTCGGTCGGGGGAGGCGTGGCTACAGTCCCGCTGCCTAGTGGGAGATCACTGTAGCCACTCTCGCTGACCAGTAGGGCCCGTCATCCTTGGGCCGTACCGACTGACGGTCGTGGGAGCAGGGCTTTGCCTGTCTGGAGTGACGTCAAGGGTGGAGAGGCAACAGTTCCGCGTCGGGCGGAGATCTCCGCTGGTACGAGGCACAATGGCCACGCCCGCTCCTGGATTCGTGGGGGGGATGGGCTACACTGTTGCCTCACCCTGTCATGTCTTCTTTAATGGGGGTGCAGACTTTGAGGGCACCATGGGCCGACTGCTAGGAGCTGGCCTCTCTGGAGGCCGCCTGCCAAGAGTCGGCCTGTCTTGGAGCCGCCTTCTAGCAGTCGGCCGTCCAGCCAGCCGGCCACCAGAAGGCGGCGCTTCATCTCGACGCCTTGAGGGGCGCAGCTGGCCCGATGTCTTGAAAGGTTCTGGGACTCGGGTTAGGCTACCCGTGGCCCATTGCTTTGACAGTAGTCCCCGAAGCTGGTGAGGCACCACGGTTGACGCGCCAAGGAGCCTCGACAGTTTCCTCCTCCGGGTGCTCTGAAAGAAACCTCATCCGACTCCCGGGAAGCCGGTTGGCGGGAGTCGGATACGTCCAGTCGGATCTTCCTGGAATTTCGAATGCATCGGTGGGAACCAGATGGCATGCTGGCTAAGCTTCTCGATCAGCCGCCTGTCATGGGCACGCCATGTGGTGCCAGCCGGCCGGGCCAGCCTGTGAGCCCACGCGCGTGATGCGACGCCTCGGCAGGCCGGGCCCACCACTACCGGGCCTCGGCACGCGAGCGGTCCCACTGCGGCCGAGGCGGGCGGTTTCGCTCTCCCATGGAGTTACTGCGCGCAGTAACTTTACGCGATAAAGGTGGGGACGTTGGGTCGTGGGCACAGTTGATCCCATGATCCCACGCCCGCCCCCTCGGCTTCATAGCCCGTAGGCTATAAGTAGGGGAGGAGAGGGAGCGGCAGGGCTCGCGCGCCTCTCTACCCCGCCCCTGCCTCCTTCTTCTTCCTTTCGCCGCAGCGCCCCCCGAGCTACGCCGGAGTGCTGCTGCGGTTCGTCTCTGTCGAGCCTGTTCGCCCGAGCCTCCTTGCTCCGCCCACTCTCAGCTCCCTCGTCGCGCCTTTTTTCGTCGAGCTCTCCATGGCGCGCGAGCGAGGAGGAGACTGGGACGGATCTAACGTCAACGAGGATCACATAACCTTCCTCCACGAGACGCGGAGTCTCCCCAGCGCAGATCAGGTGAAGGCGCGCGTGCCGCCGGAGGGAGAGATCTCGCCGGCGCCGGGTGAGAGCGAGCGGGTCGTCTTTCGCTCGCACTTCATCCGGGGCTTCGGCCTGCCGGCGAGCGACTTCCTCCGCTCATTCCTCGACTTCTACCACCTTCAGCCTCATCACATCACGCCCAACACCGTGATGCTCCTGGCCGCCTTCGTCATGATGTGCGAAGGATACCTCGGCGTTCTCCCCACCATCGAGCTGTGGGGAGCCTTCTTCTACACCAAACTGGGCACCTCCGTCCGGGAGGTGGCTGCCCAGTGCGGTGCCTTCGTTGCAGTCCACCGACCGTCGCCGCAAAACATCTTCCCCATCATCAAGCTGCCGCAGTCGGTCAAGATGTGGCAGCAATCCTACTTCTACGTGGAGAACGTAGACCTGGCTACCGACTTCCTCAACCTGCCGGCATAGGAAGCCGGCCCGCCTGCCGAGCCCCGGGCTAGCTGGGGCTACAAGCCGAAGCCGGTGTCAGCAGACGGCGCCGCCGCCATCCAACGGCTCCAGGAGCTGATCAACACCGAAGGCCTTAGGGCATCTGACTTGATGGTCACCTTCGTCGAGCGCCAGTTTCTCCCGCTCCAACGCCGGCTGCACCTGATCAGCCGGATGAGCGGGCACCGCGACCCATGCCGGCTGAGCACCAAAGATATTCCGGCTGCCGAAGTCGCGAACTTGGTGAACGAGATCTCCGGCCTCAGGCTGGAGGGGTCTTGGAGTTTCGGCAAGCGGCCATATTCCCGCGCCGACCCGCCGCCTGTGGTAAGTTTGCCGATTCTCTCTCTCTCTCTGATACTGGCCCTAGTATTGAATTTGATCTTGATCAGCCGGCCTTCCATTGTCTGAAATAGATCTACATGTCAAACATGACGGCCGCCCTCGTAGGGGCGGGTGGTGACTACCAGCCGGACCGGGCGGTGAGCGATGTGGACGACCCCGACATAGGGGCGGCCGCCTTGGAGGACACCACGACGGGCGGTGTCTACGAAGCAGTCGGCTCCAAAGAAGTCGGCATCGAGTCCTGGCCTGATGATGATGAAGACGAAGAAGAGCTGCGCCCCGCATGAGGCGCTAGCAAGGCGGATGCGGGCCCCTCCGGCGAGCCGACTGCTCGAGCCGGCGCGCGCAAGCGTAAGCAAGGAGCCGCCTTGTTCGGCAGCGCGCCGAAGAAGCCCAAGAATCCGAACGCCGCGATCAAGCAAAAGGAGGCCGCGGCGAAGGCGGCCAAGTACCAGAAGCTCCCCAAGGCGCTCCCTATGGTGTCGGCGTAAGTTTCTTTCCTTTGTGCTTTCCTTCTCATTGACTATTTCTGAAATTACTTTGCTTTATATTCTTGATTTTAGGGCTCCGCTCTCTCTCGAGAAGTTGGCCGCCGGCTCCATCGAGAGGTCGGCGAAGACCTCCACCACCACCCGGCGGATCGATCCGGTCGCCGCCCTCCGGGAGGTGATGGAGCAGAACGCGCAGGAGGCGCGCGAGGAGCGGGAAGCCGCCCGCCTTGAAGAAGCTGGTGGAGGCCGAGGCCGCCGACGCGGCGAAGAAGCATGCTGAAGAAGCCGTGCATCGCCAGTCTGCGGTGTTTGTTGTCCCTGTGAACTCTACGCCGCCACCACCGGAGTTCGTGGCGCAGACTGGGGAAGCCGGCGGCGAGCACCCTACTATGGAAAGGGACGGTGGCGACGTTGCCATGCCGGATGTCATCATGCCCCCGCCCCCTCTTTCTAAGGAGGCGCGAGACAAGCGGCCGGTCGACCCGCCAGCACCACCAGCCGGGAACGAGATGGTGACGGGCCCGACTCCCGGGGTCCGCACACTCCTACGCCGCCGACTTGTGAAGGCGGCATCGGCGCCACGCCTGCTGGAGGCCGGCACCGCAAGCTCCTCGATTCCGGATACCGAGGCGACCAGCGCCACGCCCGCTGGGTGGGTGCGGGGAGGCGGAATGGGCCCTCTGAACTAGGCGATTCTGGATGTTCAAGCAAAACTCCGTGCCGAGGCCAACGCTCTCAAGCTCTGCAATAAGACTTTCCTGGAGTCGTGAGAGACCATCTGGGTACACTTCTTGCTTCTTTCCTCTTGATTCTTATACATCTTCATGGGGGCGCTGGACTAGTTGAGTGCCAGTAGCCGGCCCTCTTCCAGCAGATCGACGCCGTCTTGACGAGCTTCTTCTGCCTCCTCCTCGGGGTACATGGTGACTCGAGGGGACTCAAATTCTATGTCCTTTGGGATGACGGCTTCGGCACCGTATACGAGGAAGAAGGGCGTGAAGCCGGTTGACTTGTTCGGAGTTGTGCGCAGACTCCAGAGGATGGCCGGCAGTTCGTCGAGCTAGCAGCCAGCCGACCGTTCCAAAGGCTCGACCAGTCGGGGCTTGATGCCGGACAAAATAAGGCCGTTTGCTCGCTCCACCTGGCCGTTTGACTGCGGATGAGCAACGGACGCTAGGTCCAGTCGGATGCCCTGCTCGCACAGAAACGGGCCAAGGCACCTTTGGCGAAGTTCGTGCCATTGTCGGTGATGATGATGTGCAGTATGCCGTACCGGACGGTGATGTCGGAGATGAAAGTCACGGCAGTCGGACCATTCCACTTTTTGATTGGCTTTGCTTCTATCCACTTGGTGAACTTGTCCATCGCGACAAGCAGATGAGTCAAGCCACCTCTTGCTGTCTTGAATGGTCCCACCATATCCAGGCCCCAGACGGCAAAGGGCCAGGCTATGGGAATAGTCTTGAGTGTAGAAGCCAGCTGATGAGGCTTTGTACTAAACTTTTGGCACCCTTTGCATTTCTGGACCAAACTCTTGGCGTCTTCGAGGGCAGTTGGCCAGAAAAAACCATGGCGGAAAGCCTTGGCGACAAGTGCTCTTGAAGCCGCATGGTGGCCGCATTCGCCTTGATGGATGTCTTTTAGGATTGCTTGGCCTTGCTCCGGCTCGACGCAGCGCTAGTAGACACCGGTGACACTGCGCCTCACTAGCTCTCTGTTAACTATGGTGTATGCTGCTGCCCAGCGTTGCACTTGCTTGGCTGAGATCTCATTAGTCGGCAACTCTGTTTACCAGGAAGTGGAGGATGGGCTGGGCCCATGAAGGTGTTGCGATTTCTTCGACTGTCAGGACTGCAACTTGGACGAGGGTGGTTGGGCCGGGAGCCAGCGGGTTGGAGTCGGCTACCGCTTGCTGGATCGATGAAGTCTCCGGACCGACTGCCGCAGTCCCTGGGCCGGGCTCTGAAGTCCCCGGGCTGACCGCTGCAGTCCTCGGGCCAGGCTCTGAAGTCCCTGGGCCGGGTGCGACTTCCGCGGTCCCCGGGCCGCCTGCCAGAATTCCCGTGCCGACTGCTAGAGCTCTTGAGTCGGATCCAACTGCTTCAGGAGGAGCCGGCACAAAGATATAATCCGACTCTGGCGATGGCTTGACAGACGGCTTGAGGAGGCGTTGTAGGGCGACGCCGGTTGGTATTGCTTGACGGGTGGAGCCGATTCACGCCAAGGCGTCTGCTTGCTCATTGTCGTTTCTTGGCACATGGAGAAACTCACGCCCATCAAAATACCCACTGAGTCGCTGTACGAGGAAACGATAGCTTGCCATGTTTGCATCCATGGCGTCCTAGTCGCCTGACGACTGCTGGACCACCAAGTCGGAGTCACCATAGCATAGGATCCGGCGAATGCTGAGTTCTTTGGCAAGCCGGAGCCCGTGAATGAATGCCTCATATTCAGCGACGTTGTTGGAAGCAGCAAAATGGATTTGCAGCACATATCTGAGCTTGTCGCCTTTGGGAGAGGTGAGGATGATGCCGGCTCCCAAACCGGTGCGCATATTGGAACCATCAAAGTGCATCCACCAATGGGTGAAGTCCGGCGCCGGTGGCAGGTACTGGGTCTCGGCCCAGTCGACGAGGAAGTCGGCCAGCGCCTGTGACTTGATGGCGGTGCAAGGCTGGTGGTAGATGGTGTAGGGGGCCAAATCTATGGCCCATGTGGCCACTCGGCCAGAGGCATCTCGACTTCTAGTGATCTCGGTGAGCGGAGCAGTGCAGATAACAGTTATTGGGTGCTCTTGAAAGTACGACTTCAATTTTTGGCGGCAAAGTGTACGCCGTAGCACATCTTCTGATAGTGGGGTAGTTTTGCTTGGAGGCTGACAGCACTTCGCTCAAGTAATACACCGGTCTCTGGACTGGTGGTGCCTTGCCTTTCTCCTTGTGTTCTACCACTACGACTGTGCTGACCACCCGACTGGTGGCGGCGATGTAGAGGAGAATGGGTTCCTTAGGAGTCGGAGCCACCAGGATAGGTGGAGTAGTCAACATCTTCTTGAGCTGGAGAAAAGCTTCATCCGCTTTGTCGTTCCACTTGAAAAAGTGGTCTTCTTCATGAGCTGGTACAGGGGAGAGCCTTCTCTCCCAGCCGAATGATGAAACGGCTGATGGACGCCAAGCAGTCGGTGAACTTTTGTATGTCGAGCAGTCGGGTGGGCACTTCCATCCTCTCGATGGCCTTGATCTTCATAGGGTTGCACTCTATGCCACGCTCTGAAACCAGGAAGCCAAGAAGCTAGCCGGCTGGTACTCCGAAGACGCATTTCTCCGGGTTGAACTTGATTTGAAATTGGCACAGGTTCTCAAAGGTCTCCTTGAGGTCTTCTAGCAGCGTTCCATGCTTCTCCGTCTTCACCACAACATCGTCCACGTAAACATGGGCGTTTCTGCCGAGTTATTTGAGGAGGCACTTCTACATGCAACATTGAAACGTGGCGCCGGCATTCCTCAAGCCGAACGTCATGGTTAAGTAGCAGAAGGCTCCAAATGGCGTGATGAAGGCGGTCTTCAGCCGGTCGACCGGGTTCAGCTTGATCTGGTGATACCCTGAGTATGCATCCAAGAAACTCAACTGCTCGCATCCGGCTATGGAGTCTATCACCTGGTCAATTCTCGACAAAGCAAACGGGTCTTTGGGGCAGGCTTTGTTGAGGCTGCTTGTTTTTCTCCAGCACAAGGACTAGGTTGGCCAGCCACTCTGGAAAGAACACTTCCATGATGAAGCCGGCTGCCAGCAGCTGGGTTATCTCTTCTCCGAAGTCTCTTCTCTTCTCCTCTGACAAGCGGCACAAGGGCTGCCTAACTGGCTTGGCATCAGATCGGACATGTAACTTGTGCTCGGCGAAATCCGTTGGAATACCCGTCATGTCTTTAGGTGACCATGCAAAGATGTCCCAATTCTCACGGAGAAAATCGACGAGCTCGCCTTCCTATTTGCTGTCGAGTTTGCACCTATGATAGCGTATTTCTCCGGGTGCTCCGTGTCCAAGGGAATCTTCTTTGTCTCCTTGGCTGGCTTGAACGTACCCTCAGCTTCCGACTCCTTGTGGTGGGGTGGCATGGCTGGCTACTTGCCTGCCATTGCCACAACTCGGTCAAGGAGTCCCTTCTCGGCCGCGATCACAAGGGACTCGGCCAGCTGACTGCTCTCAGCCGCACAAGCAGACGACTTCTTGTAGTCCCTAGCTATGGTCAGAATTCCCTTAGAACTCGGCATTTTCATCTTGAGGTAAGCATAGTGGGGGACCGGCATGAACATGGCCAGTGCCGGTCGGCCAAGTAGTGCATGGTATTGGCTCTCGAGGTCCACCACCTCGAACCAGACTGGCTCTCGTCGGAAGTGATCCTTGTCTCTGAAGAGGACATCTATTTGGATCTTGCCGATTAGTGAGCAGGAAAGGCCAGGAACTATGCCATGAAATATAGTTCGACTGAGCTGAAGCTGACATTGTCTGATTCCCAACTTCTCCATGGTATCTTTGTACAGAATGTTGATGCTGCTGCCGCCATCTATCAGAACTCGGAAAAACCGAGAATCTCTCCTATCAGTGGCAAAGGTGTCATCCAGAACTAGGGCCTTGGAGCCGGGATTGGGCATCACCTTCAGGTGGTCGGCTCTGCTCCAATTGATGGGCTTCTCTGACCAATGCATGAATTCGAGGGTTTTTTATGCTACTGCATTCACTTCTTGCTGTCGTTGTCGTCTGCTATGCCTATCGTCGGCCACACTAGTGAACACGACATAAGCTTCGTGCTCTTTGGGGTATTCGTCTTGTATGGCTCCGACTGGTTGAATGACCGGCTGCTGAGGGGGAGGGGGCGGCTGCCCAGCAAGCGGAGGAGGTAGAAGGCCGTCTCCCTTGGCGATCCTGGTGAGCCATTGGCATTTCTGAGTGGTATGATTGGACGGCTTCGCACCACTATGGAATTTATGGGGTGCGTCCAGGGTCTGTTCATATGAGAAAGCCGGCAGCCAATTGGGCTTGCCGCCCTTCTGGCGCTTGGACGGAGGCTGCCTCTTCGGCTGCTGGTCTTTGACTGTCGCCACCTGCCGGCTGCATGGCCTTGCGCTTGTTGTCGCTTGGTTGCTGGGGCCGACTGGTGTCGCCAGCCGGGGTTCAAGGAGCTGGAGGGGCTACTTTGCCTGACGCATCAACTTGGATTTCTGCCTTCATGGAGGAGTCGGTCGTGGCATATTTATCTGCTATGATCAGCAGCTCATCGAGGGTCGCCGGCTCGTCACAGAGGAGTCAGTGCTTGAGGAGGGTGCCCTCTCGGCACCTAGCGGTGAAGTACTCGATAGCCTGCACCTCGTGCACGCCTTCGCAAGAGTTGCGGAGCTCGGCCCAGCGCGTGAGGTAGTCGCAGGTCGACTCGTTGGGGCCTTGCACGCACAAGGAGAGCTGGCGAGGTTTGGGCGGCCTCTTATACGTGCTGGTGAAGTTGCGGATGAAGGCTTCAGTGAAGTCGACCCAGTTGTTGATGCTGCGGGGCTTCAGACTGTTCAGCCATGTCCGGGCTGTGCCCTGGAGCATGAGCGGAACATACTTCACGGCAACGCGCTTGTTGCCGTTTGCTATGCTGACGGCTGTGGAGTAGTCGACCAGCGAGTCCTCCGGCTTCACGGAGCCGGTGTATTTGGGCGTGTCTCTTGGGAGCGTGAACCCTTTGGGGAAGGGCTCGTCTCGAATGCGGGGGCCGAAACAGGGTGGGCCCAATTCATCTTCCTCTTCTAGCGCCAGGGACCGGTGGAGACGGTCAATCCGGTGGCGGGCATCGTTCTCTCCGACTCCCTCTCGGTGGCCAAGGCGGTCGCCGAGTGTCGGGTGATCAACAGGCGGCAGGGTGACACACCTTTCCCTTCGAGGGGGAGGAGGCGGACAGTCATCCCGTCGTTCCACTCCTCTTGGGCGGCCGTCTTTGTCACGCTCAATGGTGACGCGAGTCCGGCTGCGGCTGGCAGCCGGCTCCTTGTCTCTTCTCCCACGGACATCACCAGTCGGCGTCCAAGATGTCATGCCTTGGTCTCGTCGGGGAGGAGGATCGTCGTTTTGCCGGTGTGGCGCCTCAGTGCGGCAACCGGCCTCGTGCTGCTCAGCAGCCGCATCGAGGAGCCGCTGGACACGCTCCAGCATCTGGCGACGCTCTTCGCCCTCGAACTTGTCTAGTTCTTCTGTTGCCACCTGGGCTGCTCGGATATTCTCCGCGGGCGTGGCGTAGACGAGGTGATCTGCCTCGAGCAGGTTGGCGATGGCCACGCCGCACTGCTGGACCGCGCCAAGGTGGCTGGGCCCAGCGGGAGCCGGTGTGCTGCCCACAGCACGGTCCATCTTGCCCCGGTAGGCTTCCGATAGGCGTCTCATGCTAGCCAGCTTCTTGGCGCCCTCGACAAACTGGAGGCGGCGTGCTTCCAGCATCTCGGCGTCGGCGTCTTCTGGGATGGGCGCCGTCAGGTCTTGTAGTGCCGCGTTGAGCGGGTCATGAGCATCTCCACCAGAGTGCTCACTTTGGCCGATGACAAGCACCTCTGTGACGGCGCTTTTGCCGCTCTCCTCGCGAGGAGGCGGCTCATCGTAGACCACCACATTGGTGGGGAATGCGTCAAGCAACGCAATGTCGGAGTCGACAAGTGTTGGGTCGGTGGAGCCAACGGATTCCAAATCCCACAGCGGGCTCGCTGGCTACGTGGAGCTGATCGAGGAGGCTGACGAGGCGGCTCTCGGGGCCGTCATTGCCCGCATCGGACGCCGGCTCGTCGGAGAGGCGAACCTCGCCAACAAGGTCGGCGAGGTAGCTCTCCGCGCAGGCGAGCTCCGCGCCATGCAGCGCGTCGGCACATACTCCGTCTGGCATGCCGGGCTGGCTATGCTCGCCAGGGAGGAAAAGGGTTCCTGTCCAGGACAGGTCTCCGGACGACGGTGCACCTCGCCCCACGGTGGGCGCCAAATGTCGGGGGTTGGGTGTGACATATGCCAATGGATGGCTTATCATGGTGGGAGCGAGTAGAACGTCGCCGGTGCCTGGAAGCGGGATGAAGCGTAGACAGGTAGGCCAGCGAACTTCACCCAGGTTTGGGGCTCTCCTAGGAGATAACACCCCTAGTCCTGCTCCGCGGGGTGTCTGCATGATCACTAAGGCACAAGTGAGTACAATGCTGCTCCTCGAGCTGTATGCTAGAGGTGGGAGAAGGAAAGGCTTGCTCTCTCCTCCCCTAGGTATGAATCTAGTCCTAACCGAGTGGGAACCCTTTGCATGGGTGCCTTGGGGGGTGTTTATAGGCCTACCCCCTAGGGGTACAATGGTAATCTGGTCGGGCGTAGGGCCTGGCTGTCAGTCTCTCTGGTCGTCGGCTTCTCCGCCGACTGCTGGGGCCCGCCACCTGGTGGGCCCCGCCGGCTGGTCTGGTACGGAGCCGATAGGCCGCCTCCGCCGCTCGCGGGTCCTGCCGGCTGTGGATTACTGTAGCCGTGTTGCTAATGATGCGTGCTCGGTCGAGGGAGGCATGGCTACAGTCCCGCCACCTGGTGGGAGATCACTGTAGCCACTCTGCATCTTATCTGGTTAATGGTGTGTGGGGCCCTGAGGAAGGACCGGGCCGGCTGCTGGAGCTGGCTTCCTTCGGGTCCGACTGGTGTGACTCCTGCTGTCTTCCGGGCTCTCGCTGACAGGTTGGGCCCGCCATCCTTGGGCCGTACCGATAGGCGGTCGTGGGAGCAGGGCTTCGCCTGTCAGGAGTGACGTCAAGGGCGGAGTGGCAATAGTGTCATGCCGGGCGAAGATCTCCGCTGGTACGAGGCACTATGGCCACGCCCGCTCCTGGATTCGTGGGGGGGTGGGCTACATTGTTGCCTCACCCTGTCATGTCTTCTTTAATGGGGGTGCAGACTTTGAGGGCACCGTGGGGCGACTGCTGGGAGCCGGCCTCTCTGGAGGCCGCCTGCGAGGAGTCAGCCTATCTTGGAGCCGCCTTCCTGAGCATGGCCGCCTTCTAGCAGTCGGTCGTCCAGCCAGCCGGCCACCAGAAAGCGGCGCTTCATCTCGACGCCTTGAGGGGCGCAGCCGGCCCGATATCTTGAAAGGTTCTGGGACTCGGGTTAGGCTACCCGTGGCCTATTGCTCCGACAAGTGGACTAGTATGAAGAAGGATATTGCCGAGTATGTAGCCGTATGTGATGTATGTCAGAGAGTGATGGCTGAGAATCAAAAGCCAGCAGGATTGTTACAGCCTATGTTGATACCCGAATGGAAGTGGGATAAACTTGGCATGGATTTTATCACCGGATTACCCAGGACCAAATCAGGATACGATTCTATATGGGTAGTAGTTGATCGCTTGACCAAATTAGCTCACTTTATACCAGTGAAAGCCACCTATACAAGTGCGAAGTTGGCCAAGATATATATGACCAGGATCGTATGTCTGCATGGAGTTCTGAGGACAATCGTATCAAAGGTTTGTCATCAACTGCACCAAACTTTGGGGACAAGGTTGGAGTTTAGTACGACATTCCACCCGCAGACAGATGGACAGACCGAGAGAGTCAACGAGATTCTGGAGGACATGTTGAGGGCCTATGCGCTAGATTATGGATCTAGTTGGGATGACAATTTGTCCTACGCGGAGTTCTCATACAACAATAGCTACCAAGCCAGTTTGAAAATGACACCGTTTGAAGCCCTGTATGGACGAAGGTGCAGAACACCGTTGATGTGGGATGAAGTTGGAGACCGACAGTTGTTTGGACCAGATTTGATCAAGGAGTCTGAAGAAAAAGGTTAAGTTGATCCGAGATGTACTGAAGGTAGCTCAGTCCAGGCAGAAGAGTTATGCAGATTCGAAACACAAGGAAATAACCTATGAAATTGGAGATAGAGCATATCTGCGAGTGTCACCCCTGCGAGGAGTGAAACGTTTTGGAGTTAAGGGAAAGTTAGCCCCGAGATTTGTAGGACTGTATCGAATTTTGGAACGTATGGGAGAAGTTGCCTACAAGTTGGAGTTACCTGAAGGACTGTCAGGAGTTCATGATGTATTTCATGTTTCACAGCTGAAGAAGTGTCATGCTGAGATGACCGATATACCGTTAAGAGATACCGTATCCTTGGAGGCGATTCAGTTGGACAGTGATTTGACCTATGAGGGAAAGCCAGTCAGGATTCTTGAATTTGCCAGCTGAGTCACCCGCAGCAAGGTTATCAAGTTTTGCAAAGTTCAGTGGAGCCACCATACCAAGGATGAAGCCACCTGGGAATGAGAGGATGATCTTCGCAAAGACCACCCACACCTATTTTCTAGCCAACCCAAATCTCGAGGGCGAGATTCATCTTAAGGGGGGTATGTTTGTAACATCCCAAATTTTCAATTTGGAATGTCATACATAGATCATTCATGCATATCCTATTGCATTTCGTTTCGCAAATCCTCGAAATCCTAAGGAACCCAAGGACCCTCGCAGAGAGTTGGGGATTTCCCTATTTTCATATTTGAATTTTATCAAATTTTGAAACATGGATTTTTGGTTTTAAATATTTTTCTCTCCGAAATATTTCATATCAAAATATATGAGAGGAGATAATATGACTTCTCCAAAATAAATGAAATATTGGAGGAAAAATATTAAAATCAAATATTTGATTTTATTCAGAGTTTACTGCTATTTTATTTGAATTAGAAAAAAATTGCATGTTTTTCAAAGTTGCATTTTAGGGCAAAGAAAATGTTCATCTTGTTCTAAATATTTTATTTAGACGGTCAAAATTTGTTTTGGCATTTTTAGATTTTTATTTTATTTTCTAGGATCTATTAAGTTTCGGAGAAATTATTTAAAATAAATCGCAGCGCCCGACTGGGCCGAGGCCCAGCCGAGCCAGGCCGCCGGCCCACCTCCCCGCGCCGCCGTCTCCCACCCGGAGACCCCGCCCGCCGCCGCTGCTCGCCATGGCCGAGTCGGCCACGTGCACCGCCCTCTTCCCAAGCCACGCGACCCCCCTCCCCTCTTATAAGCCGACACGGGGCCCCCCTGGAGCCCCGATGCCGCGCCGCCTCCACCGCAAGCCACCCGCCCCGCCGGCTTGCGCCGCACGCCGCCGCCGCCACTCGCCGCTGCTGCCGCCGCACGCTGCACCCCGCTGCCCCACGCTGCCCCACGCTGCCCCGCGTAGCCGCGCCGCCGCGGAAGCCGCCTGAGGTATGCGCCGCCGCCGCTGTTCGATCGGTTTTATTTTAAACCGGTTCCGGTATTTTTAGAAACCCTAGTTCGTTTTTTTAGATCGGTTCGCCGGTTTTTCTCGGTTTAGTTACTTTGCGGACGTTTGTCCGTACATTCGTTTTAACAAATGGCTTTCGCTCTTTAGATACAAACAACGAACGTTTGTTCGTTAGCCTGTTCGTCAGTTTTCTTTTTCTCGGATTTTCCACGGTTATTTTCAATCACGATTTCTGATCCGATTTTCGTTTCAGTTTATCTTTTCGCTCGTTTATCGGAATCAGGCGATTCAAGCGCCTAGATCTTCGTCTCGAAACCCTCTTTCTATTTAATCAACTTGAACAATATTTTGGTACTGTAAAATTTGACCTTAGTCCAGATTAGTAAACGGATCTTGTTTCTTTCGCAGTTTGAGTTTCGTTGCTCCGTTTGATTTGATTCTTTTTGCAAACCGGAGTTCCTAAGTTGAACTTTCTGGTTAGATCTTCTTATTTGAGATTTACCCGTGTTTCTTTGCTTGATTGCTGATGTATGTTATTGTTTGTTTGTGATAGAACACCCGGAGTGCGAAGCGTGCTACTACGAGTCCCTAGGTTTTGTGGATCATCAGCAAGGCAAGTAACACTTTGATCATACCCCTTTATCACCCAGTTTTTATGCATTAGTTCCAATCCTCAAACATTGCATGATTAGGATGTGATTAACATGCGGGTTGGGATGTAGTTGATGAGGTAGAACCTATTGCCCTGTTATATTCAAACCATGGGAGTTACTTCTATGTATTGCTTATATTGCTATGCTATGCTAATAGACATGGTATGGGTGAGTGAAATCCATGACAGATGTGAGATTGTTAATTAATGGTTCAACTTAAGGTGGCAACTTGAATACACAACTGGGTGGATTGTTTGTTGGGCACCTAGGGAATCCAGTGTTGTCCTAGGATATCCCGAAGTACCCGTGTGATAATCCTATGGTCCGCCACCCAGGCTCAAAGGGAACTGAGATATTTTCATGCTAGTAGAAACTTCCGTGTGCAGCCACAAGCTATTATGGGCTCTAGCATAGTTGAGTAAGTTGCGTTAAGCTCCCGAAGAGGTGGATCAGCAGGTAGAGAGATGTAGGTTGGTATGGTCTGCCCGGAGTAAGGGGTTAATGCTTCTGAAAGACTGTGTCTCGGTCATCCATTTCTCAAACACCATGTAGTGCGAGAAATCCAACAGAGGAGATCGAGTCTTGTGGGGAAAAGTGCGCAAACCTCTGCAGAGTGTATAAACTAATTATGGTTAACCGTGTCCCCAGTTATGGACATCTTGAGTATCTAGTACTTGAAGTATCCTAAGTATCTCATCGCTACTAAATAATATTGTTGGGTTGTTAATTACTTTAATTGGGATTGAGTTGGAGGAACCTTCGCAATGATGTTTCAACTACCATGATAGTTAAAAAAATATAATCCTTTGTTGTAGGGAAAAATTGGCTTTTCGCAAAAACTATAACCATAGAGCTTTCCACCAGCCAAATATGCATGTAGTGATAGCATTATTCTATTCTTGCTCTACTGTGTTATTTTGCTAGCATATTTCATGTGCTGACCCGTTCTCGGGCTGCAACGTATTATGTTGCAGACTTTGCCGAGTTTATGGACTCACTTTATCTTCCAAGCCTTCCGTTGTTATCGTATTAGATGGCCTTAAGCAATATTTATTATAATAAGTTATCTTTTGAGACATTCGATGTAATAAGTGTGTGATTGCTACTCTGTTATAAATCCTTCGAGTACTGTGTGTGTCAGCATTACCGATCCAGGGATGACACTGAGGCACAGAGACTTAACCGTTTGAGGTCGGGTCGCTACATCTGCAGCAAAGTATTTAGTAGCAAAGTAATATGATAGTAGTGGTAACGATAGCAAAAGGTAATGATAACAAAAGTAATGTTTTTGCTATTTTGTAGTGATTATAGCAATAGTAAAGGAAAAGTAAATAAGCGAAGAACAATATATAGAAAGCTCGTAGGCAATGGATCGGTGATAGAGAATTATGCTGGATGTGGTTCATCATGTAACAGTCATAACCTAAGGGGTGACACAGAACTAGATCTAATCCATCAATGTAATGTAGGCATGTATTCCCAATATAGTCATACGTGCTTATGGAAAAGAACTTGCATGACATCTTTTGTCCTACCCTTCCGTGGCAGCGGGGTCCTAGCGGAAACTAAGGGATATTAAGGCCTCCTTTTACTAGAGTATCGGACCAAAATATTAACACATAGTGAATACATGAACTCCTCAAACTACGGTCATCACCGAGAGTGGTCCTGATTATTGTCACTTCGGGGTTGCCGGATCATAACACATAGTAGGTGACTATAGACTTGCAAGATAGGATCAAGAACTCACATATATTCATGAAAACATAATAGGTTCAGATCTGAAATCATGGCA
Organism: Triticum aestivum; assembly: GCF_018294505.1. NCBI lineage: Eukaryota > Viridiplantae > Streptophyta > Magnoliopsida > Poales > Poaceae > Triticum > Triticum aestivum. Next base: position 582,437,166 of record NC_057812.1, read on the forward strand.
CTCGGGCCCTGGTGACAAGCATTAAGCATAGCAAAGTCATAGCAACATCAATCTCAGAAAATAGTGGATACTAGGGATCAAAGCATAACAAAACTAACTCGATTACATGATAAATCTCATCCAACCCATCACCGTCCAGCAAGCCTACGATGGAATTACTCGCGCATGGCAGTGAGCATCATGAAATTGGTGATGGAGGATGGTTGATGATGACGATGGCGACGGATTCCCCTCTCCGGAGCCCCGAACGGACTCTAGATCAGCCCTCCCGAGAGGTTTTAGGGATTGACGGCGGCTCCGTATCGTAAAACGCGATAAATCCTTCTCCTTTATTTTTTATTCCTGAGAGTGAATATATAGAGTTGGAGTTGAGGTCGGAGGAGCTCCAAGGGGGCCACGAGATAGGGGGCGCTCCCAGGGGGCCAGGCGCGCCCCCATCCTCATGGCTAGGGTGTGGCCCCCCTGGCCTTGATCTTTTGCCAGTATTTTTTATTATTTCCAAAAAGACCCTCCGTGAAGTTTCAGGTCATTCCGAGAACTTTTGTTTCTGCACATAAATAACACCATGGCAATTCTACTGAAAACAGCGTCAGTCCGGCTTAGTTCCATTCAAATCATGCAAGTTATAGTCCAAAATAAGGACAAAAGTGTTTGGAAAAGTAGATACGACGGAGACGTATCAATGTCCGACATTTTCCGGACGACCGGAACCCCTAACACGAGCCAAATTTATGGATTTCCGAGCTCGCCCGGACGTCCGACCACCGGTCGTCCGACCATCTTCGGACGTCCGATATGTGTACATTCCCACTTCGGCTGATTTTTGTTTTGTCCATAACTAATTCATCCGAACTCCAAATTTGACGTTCTTCAGCTCGTTTTGAAGCTCTTGACATCCCCCTTCCCACAAAAATGCCACCAACATCTTTTGACTCCATCAATTTTTGTGAATTTTTGGTATCTTTTCCTATGGCTTCCAACACATCACCTCTACACCACCACCAACTTCCACAACCTAACCAATTTTGTTCCCCATTGCATTACTGATTGCTTGAGGAGTGATTCGAGTCTCCTAAGGTGTCTAGGCTACTTAGGGACGGTTGCTTCTTCATCAACCTCCACCACCACCATAACTTCCGCATAGTTTTGCCCACCTCTGTATTGGAGTGGCTCAACCCCTCGGACTATGGAAATCGCCATAACCTCGATTACTGTTAGTCCGGCCTAAGTGAGCTCTCTTATCTTGCTCATCAGCTGACAAACCTCCACGTCGTCTTCCTCTTCAAGACTCCGGGGATGCCAACTATGGCGTTTCTTCAGCGGGGCATGAGAAAATTCAGGAAGACCCTTTCGAATCGGGTCAGGAAGCGCAACGTCCTCTATATAAAACCATTCGGAGGGCCATTCATCATGTGCTTTCCTTGGCGTGCCAGATGGATATCCGGTATTGGCGATGCGCCATACTTCGGCTCCACCCACTTCAAATATTAACCCTTCGTTATTGCGCGGGACGAGACAAAACAACTTCCTCCACAACTCGAAGTGAGCCTCGACGCCCAGGAAAAGTTCACATAAAGCGACGTAACCCACAATATGCAGAATAGAGGCCGGAGTGAAGTTGTGCAGCTGGAGGCTGTAATATTCCAGAAGCTCTCGGAGGAACGGATGGATTGCTTTGAGCAGGTAGGGGACAAAACACACTCGCTCCCCCCTCGGACGGCTTGGGGAAGTCCTCTGCCTGAGTCCCATCATTGAAGGAAGCTAGCCCCGATCGAACAGGGACTAGATCTGCATGGGGAAGCAATCACTGCGTTTGCAACTTTGTCAAACGGCTGTGAGACACGGAACACCTCTCCCACTCGCCTTTCTCTAGGTCGGGACGAGCGGAGGAGCTGGGAGCACTAGCCATGCCGGGATGGTTTCTCCTAAGCAGTCTCTGGGGATTTCTTCTACGTAGCGCTGAATGGATCTGGGGTCCAATCTCTTTAAATAGGTGCTCTTCCTCGCATGAAGGGGGTGTTATTCGCAAAAATACCCTGACTTTCCACATTCACTCGACACGTGGATGACAAAGATTATTCAACGCGCAGAAGCCAAGGAGGCTACATTGGATCAATGGCCAAATGCATACCTAGAGATCATCGAACGGAGAACCCGCCTTGCAATGCCGAAGACAATATGCGTGCCGAGCACCTCGCTATTGAAGACTGGTTCGGGGGCTACTTAGGGAGTCCTGGACTAAGGGGTCCTCGGGCGTCTGGCCTGTTATCCATGGGCCGGACTAATGGGCTGTGAAGACATGAAGGCTGAAGAATGCACCGTGTCCGGATCGGACTCTACTTGGCGTGGAAGGCAAGCTTGGGGACCACAGATTCCATCTTATGTAACCGACTCCATGTAAACCCTAGATCCCCTCGGTGTCTATATAAACCGAAGGGGGTAGTCCAGAAAGGACACCACATATACTCATTATCATACCCACATAGGCTAGACTTCTAGGGTTTAGCCATTACGATCTCGTGGTAGATCAACTCTTGTAACACCCATATTCATCAATATCAATCAAGCAGGACATAGGGTTTTACCACCATAGAGAGGGCCCGAACCTGGGTAAACATCGTGTCCCCTGTCTCCTGTTACCATCGATCCTAGACTCATAGTTCGGGACCCCCTACCCGAGATCCGCCGGTTTTGACACCGACATTGGTGCTTTCATTGAGAGTTCCACTTGCCGTCGATGAAAGGCTTGATGGCTCGCCTTGTCATTAAAGACTATATTACCGCAGGGGTAGTTTTGGCCTCGGGCCAAACCCTCCGGCTGGGTGACTGTACTATGATCGCCCGTTCGGCCGCAGGACTGACGATGACCTCTCGGGCCACCGAAAATCCCCTTCGCATCAACTCCGAGCACTCCAAGCAGATGGATCCGGTTGATTTTTCGTCCTTAAACGAGCTCCTAGATCGCATCGCTGCTTTGGGAATCGCCACAGATTATCATCAGATCGGGCCTAAAACCGATCAACGAGAAAACGAAATCCCACCGGTCACCCACCAGATCACGGCAGTCCTGAAGCAGGATGACAACTCTTCTTCTATATCGAAGATGGACTATGTTCGAGTCACCGTTCATGAAGAGCCGGATACTCATCCACAAAAGGACGCAACCAGCCCTCCGAACATTGCATCGGACGGCGGTTCTAAACAATCAGAAGATATTCCGGAACCCGGACTGTCTAGTCCGGAAGGTCGTCGGACTCCGGACAACCGGTTAGGTCGGGGTTCGGATTTAATTCCACCCACCCACCTGGATATAGAGGCTCTCATGAGCATAAAACAAAAATCTCAGTAGAAGGCCCACCACTTTTGGGCCAGATTCCTCCTTGTCAAGGACAAGGTAAAGGATTGTCGTGACGAGGACGCAATATCAGCGTTCTGCAAAAACTATGCGGACGAAAGAATCCTCAACGCCATCAATCGCCACCGCATACTAAAATTTGCTGACTTAGCAACCATCGAACAAAAATACTGCGCGATGGAAAGCGCCTGGGAAACTTGGACAGCTCGCTGGGAACCACCAGCCCCAACCCAACTTCCCCTATAGGCGAAAAGGGCGTACCCTCGTGGCACGCCCAATCCAACAGTCAAAAAACACAAAGCCACTATACGGCAAGGCACTGTTCTGGAAGGGTGGCTCGATGGCCCATGCAAAATACATACAACAACAAATCTCGTGGCAACCCACAGCCTTAGAGCATGTTGGATACAACAAAAGGAAGCCAAGAGCGGTGAGGACATTCTTATCAAGGACGCCCCAGAACAACACCCCCAGAAGAAGATGACCCAAGAGTATTGAGAGTCTTTGAGATAGTCGCTTCAAATAACAAGCGCAAAAGGGCACTTCGCGAGCTCAACAAAGTCTGCCAAATTGCTGTAATAAACCCATGGAACGACACGGCTATAACATTCAACGCTAGTGACGAACCAAAGTACAGAACAGCACGAGCACCGGCCGCGTTAGTCCTCGGCCCCATCGTGGATGGGTTTCGACTCACCAAGGTCCTCATGGACGGCGGCAGCGGACTAAATCTCATTTATGAGGACACACTCCATAAAATGGAAATAGACAGGAGCCGCATCAAACAAAGTAACACAACCTTCCAGGGAATTATTCCTAGTCGGGAGGCGTGGTGCGCGGGCAAAATCACACTTGACGTGGTATTCGGATCACCGGAGAACTATCGGTCCGAAGAAATAACCTTCCAAGTGGCCCCTTTCAGCAGTGGATATCACGCCCTGTTGGGGCGGGATGCTTTTACACGCTTCCAAGCTATACCTCACTACGGATATATGAAGCTCAAAATGCCCGGACCGAACAGTATAATCACTCTCGTCAGTGATCCGGACATAGCACTCCGCGCTGAAAACAAAACCGCATCCTTAGCCCTGGAGGCGCTATCCGAAGGCCTCGCGGCCGAAGAATTAACCGCACTACGCTCCATAGTGGACAGGGACAACGTGATCCTCGACAAGCGCCCCAAATCCACCTCGTTCAAACCGGCAGAAGAAATAGTCAAATGCCAGGTCCACCCAACGGACCCCAAGAAGACATCATCCATCGTAGCTCAACTGAATCCAACAATAGATGCCGCACTACGAGAATTCCTGCACGAAAACTGGGACATATTTTCCTGGCACCCTTTGGACATGCCAGGGATCCCACGCAAGCTGGCCGAACATAGCCTCAATATATTAAGGGGGTTTAAACCGGTTAATCAAACACTGCGGCGCTTTTCCGAACCCAAGCGACAAGCCATGGGGAAGGAGCTGGCCAAAGTCATCGAGGCCGGATTCATTAGAGAAATTAAACATCCGGACTGGCTGGCAAACCTGGTGATTGTACCAAAGAAGGACAAATCCTAGCGCCTGTGCGTCGATTTCAAAGACCACAACAAAGCCTGCCCTAAGGATCCTTTCCCCCGCATTGATCAAATCATTGAAGCCACCACAGGACAAGACTCACCGTGTTTCCTTGATGCATACTCCGGATACCATCAAATTAAAATGAAGGAATCCGATCAAGCTGCAACAGGATTCATTACCCCATACGGGCCATTCTGCTTCAATACCATTCCCTTTGGGCTCAAGAACGCCGGCGCCACATATCAACGCATGATTAAAACATGCCTGGAGAAATAAATTGGCAAAATAGTAGAATCTTCCATTGATGACGTCGTCATCAAAACCAGGCACGTGGAAACACTAATAGACGACTTACGTCTTACCTTCGACAACCTCAGGGCGTATGACATCAAGCTCAACCCGGAAAAGTGTGTCTTCGGCGTCCCCGCTGGAAAACTGTTGGGCTTCATCGTCTCCAATAGGGGAATCGAAGCAAACCCAGCCAAAATCTGAGCTTTGTCACAATTAGCTAAGCCAACAGACCTTAAACAAGTTCAAAAACTTATAGGTTGCATGGCATCTCTAAGCCGCTTTATCTCTATATTAGGAGAAAAGGCACTGCCACTCTATCGCCTTCTATGGCGAACCGACCACTTTGAGTGGACGGACGCGGCAACAGCCGAACTTGAAGAAATAAAAACCCTTCTTGCGAGCAATCCAATCCTGACTGCACCAAATGTCGGTGAACCGATGTTATTATACATATCGGCAACACATCAGGTGGCGAGTGTCGTACTCGTCGTTGAACGAGACCAAGACGGACATCTCGAAAATAGCATACGCGGTCTTCATGGCATCCCGAAAGCTCCGTCACTACTTCCAGGAGTGTTTGGTCATGGTGGCCTCCGAAGTACCACTCAAGGACATTATAAACAACCGCGATGCTACGGGACGGATTGCCAAATGGGCATTGAGCTCTTGCCATTCGAAATTACATACAAACCACGTCGAGCTATCAAATCCCAAGTTCTGGCCGACTTCATCGCTGAATGGACGGAGGCCGAACTCCCTAAAGAGTACGACACATACTCCAATCGGGTCATGCACTTCGACGGCTCCAAAATGCTGGCAGGGTTAGGAGCGGGTGTCGTTTTAACGTCCCCTACCGGAGACATTGTCCAATATGTTGTCCAAATACTATACACAGACTCCAATAACACAGCCGAATACGAGGACTTAATGCATGGTCTTCGGATGGCTGTCTCCATGGGCATACAATGCCTAGAAGTGCGTGGGGACTCAAACCTTGCAATATCTCAAATAAATGGAGATTTTGATGCTAAAGATCCAAAGATGGCAGCATATCGTAACGCAGTCATAAAAATGTTGGCCCGGTTGGAGGGGCTCGAGTTCCATCATGTGGCTCGAGAAAGTAACCAAGCAGCGGATGTTCTTGCTCGTATTGGCGCTAAGCGCGACCCCGTCCCACCTAATATATTCCTGGAAAGGCTCTTCAAGCCATCCGTGGTGTGGCAGGGGGAAAACGGCAACACTAGTCTGGACCCAAACATAACCCCAGATCCCGGAAACATCGACATAACACCATCGGCGCATCTCATCATGGCAGTCATTGCCTCATGGACCGAACCCTTCCTGGTCTACCTTAATAGGAAGGAGCTTCCTGAGGACCAATGAGGCCCGCTGCATTGTCCGGCGCTCGAAGGACTACAAGGTTCATGATGGAGATCTCTACAAGAAAAGCGCCACCGGAGTCCTTCAACGATGTATATCCGAGGAAGAGGGGCGGCAGCTCTTGGCTGAAATTCATGTCGAACTCGGCGATCACCACGCCGCAGCTCGGGCCCTTGTTAGCAAGGCCTTCCATACATGGTTTTATTGGCCGACGGCCCGAGTGGATGCACATGACCTTGTCCAACATTGCGTCGGATGCCAACTCTTTGCCAATCAAAGCCATATGCCCCCACTGCCCTACAAACAATCCCCATCCTTGGCCTTTCGTGGTCTGGGGACTCGACACGGTCGGACCCCTTAAAGGGGGAAGCCATAAGAAAAAATATCTGATGGTTATGGTGGACAAATTCACTAAGTGGATAGAAGCTAAACCGGTCAAAACGGTTGAGGCCGGCCCGGTGATAGACTTCATATCCGTTGTTGTGTACCGTTATGGTGTCCCACACAGTGTCATCACTAACAACGGCTCCAATTTCACAGCCGACAAGGTAAAAACCTGGTGTACTACTCTGGGTATCAAACTCGATTACGCCTCCGTCTACCACCCACAAACCAATGGTCAAGTAGAACGCGCCAACGGTCTTATTATGAGCGGCATCAAGCCCAGACTAGTGCGGTCTTTGAAAGAATCAGACAAACACTGGGTCGAGGAGCTCGACTCCATACTCTAGGGGCTGCGGACCACGCCCAACCGTACTACCGGGTACACAACTTTCTTCATGGTGTATGGTGCAGAGGGCGTATTTCCCTGTGATATTATTCATGACTCACCTAGAGTGCGCATGTACGAAGAGAGAGAAGCCGAGCTCGATCGGAAGGACAGCCTAGATGCCCTGGAGGAGGAACGTGATGTCGCAAAAGCTCGTTCAGCAGTTTACCAACAACAGGTTTGAAGGTATCAAAGCAGAGAAGTACGGACCAAGACTTACAACATCGGCGAACTCGTTCTACGCCTCCCAGAGAAGAAAAAGGACAAACTCAAGCCCAAATGGGAGGGTCCCTTCATAATTGACGAAGTTCTCACCGAAGGAGCATACCGTCTTTGCGATGCATCAGACAATCACCTCGAGCCAAACCCCTGGAACGCGGCCAGACTCCGGAGATTCTACGCCTAGCGCTAAACTCATTGGTCATCTCCTCCCTTGTAGTTTCCATTATTTTTTTCTCTCTTTTTCGATTACTTTCTTTTTTCGCTTTAAAGCTTTACGTACGACTAGACCGCACACCATTGGCACATACATCTTTAAACATGTACGCTAGTTTTACCTGGGGGCTTCTCGGACAGAAGTTCTTCCTTGAGCATCAAGCTCCTCACATATGAGTTTTTCCATATGTACCTTTTCTTTGCCACTATATGCATCGATATGACTTAAGTTTTGGCCAAGCTGGGTTGCCTGGCTCCTGTGCTTATGCCCTACGTTCCCGTTAGTTCGGCTAGGGCATAAAGGGAGCACCTCTGTGATTGCTACTGCCTGGTCATCCGGATGTGTACCTCAGACTGGGTGAAGCCGAAAGCTAGCGTTCTTAAGGGAATATTCGGTCGGTGAATTAAAGATGTTTCCTAAAACTCACTCCATTGTGCACCCCCAGAAGTTATACAAACTGTGGTGCTCGCATCACAATTTAGACATGTATATTAAATGCATGCACACCCAGGGAAAGGAACCCTTAAGGAACTATTTACTCTGGAAGATGTTTCTTACGGTATCCATCTAATATAACATAGCTAGCCGGATACAACTTGTCTGTTCAAGCAACTATGACCCCTACGCCTAGTTTTCCAAGCATATCCCGGCCTATTCGGCCGCGACAGTATTCGGAAACACTCCGCACCTTAGAGTCCAGAGGTTGAAGCGAAAAGGTCTACCATGACAAATGATATACAATTCAGCTAGTTGAGGAAAAGTACACAGTCACTTGGACTCGAAAACCTCTTCCTCTAAACCTTCCAACAGGCAGTCTAACTTACAATCCTGTTGAGAATATTTGGCGGCCACCTCTACTTGGTCATATACTATACTAGCGGGAATTCTTCCCCATTCAGCCCTACCGGCCTGACACGGGCCACGTGATTAGGATCCAGCTTGGTATAACGTGTCTTCACCATGGCCCAGGCCTCTCGCGCACTCTCTCGGCAGGCAGATATCTTCCACAGCCGGATACGCCGCCGCGCTCCCTTGAACAGCTCTACCAGCTTCTCCATGCTTCCTAGAGGGGAGTCGGATGGCCATAATTACAGCCTTGGCTACACTCCGCATAGCCTGCCAAGCTTGCTCGTGCAACTGCGACAACTCCTGCAAAGATCATTTGATGATTCGGACACTTCCTCTTCGGCGTGGTTCGTCAACAAACCTGCAATTACAGCTATATCAGCTACCGCTACATCCAAACTATTGTAAGATAAAAGCAGCCACATACAGAATATGCCACCTCGGAGCTTCTTGTTCTCCTTCACAGAGTCGGCTAGCTGCGCTCGGACATCTTTCAATTCTTCGCCTAGGTTGATGTTCGAATCCTGGAGTTTCCTTTTCTCTTCAAAGACCTTTGTCAATACACGCTCGCCCGCTGCTAGCAGCTTTTTGGCTCCGTGTTCTTCGCTTCGAGCGACGTCCAGTGTTGGAGCACGTGGTACGCTACGCTAGCGCCAAATAAAATTTTCTACCATGCACCCAAGATCGTGCTGGTGGAAATAGATCACGGGATCGGGTTTACCACTAGACGCGTAGTCACCGCATCAGAAGTAGAGTTGGTGATGCGTGTAGCCGATCTCCCGGGCCATCTCCTCCTCACGTTGCCGATCTCCTGCAAATAGCGAAGACCCGTGAACGCTGATCTCCCACGAACGGCACCTCGCGGTTCCCTCGAACGGTTCATCCAATCACCGCAGATGCGATGCCTCCAAGGTATCCACACGTACGGGGAGCAGCGTCGAGCGGCGGACTACTAGGTCCAGTCGCGCGGCATGGGCGTGGGGAGTGGCAGTGGCTAGCCAGGGTTCCATTCCCTCAACCCTAAGTGGTGTGCCCACTCCCCTTTATATAGACATCCGAGGTGGGCTCAACACTTGAGCCCACTAGGAGTCCAGATCCATTTTCCACTCAGATCCAATCCGAATGGGCTGCAGCCCCTTAAGTGTGCGACCCTATAGGTTCACGTACACATGGACACGACCAGAGTTGATAGTTGGTAGCGGCTACTAGCAGAATATGCCAACTCCCATGTGGGCGTAAAGTCATTTGACGAACCTCAACAATGTGGCATATGCAACATTCCTTTTGCCTCACGATATTTGTTGTCGAGCTCAAGGCGAGTACTTGTCACCCTTGTGTTAGCTCGACCACTCTTCTCGAAACCATGATACAGATTCCCGAACTGGATTAACACTTAACCCAAGTTGCATGGCCATGCTTTCCAAATCAGATCACTCGAGAGGGCCCAGAGAATATCTCTCCAAATAGGAGGGGCAAATTCCATCTTGGTCAACCATGTCTCGCGGCATGTCTCACGACTCACCCGAAAGCTACCTTTATAACTACCCAGTTACAGAGTAGCATTTGATAGACCCTAGTGAGTCGATCCTCATCCCGAGAACATGCGAGGACCTCAGGTCTAGGACATGGCATAGAAATTGCACTTGAGACTAACAGATGACTATATCTCGCTGCGTCTCAAAGTGGGTCTGTCCGGCTCGGTGATCTCCATCCCCGAGCCCATACTATCGGTTTAGCATCTCCATGCACATGACTTGTGAAACATAGTCATCAACCGAGTCGTATACTAGTCAAGGATATGTGTCCGCATAACCTAATCAACTAGGGACCATTAAAACAATCATCATACAATACATAGTTCCACAAACAAGTCACATCCTTATTGATACATATCATTGATGATGTTCAAGGATAATACAAAGGACTCATGAATACATATGGAAATATCATCATCACATGATTGCCTCTAGGGCATATCTCCGACAGTCTCCCACTTGCACTAGAGTCAATCATTTAGGCATCGTATGCCCATGGAGCTCATGTGCGCCTCATGCTTCGGACAAGGGGGAGGCTTCGTCAATGGATAAGCAACATTTGCATCCGTGTGTACCTTGCATATGTTTACATCACCTCTTTCGACAATGTCGCGAATAAGGTTAAAACGCCTGAGTATGTGTTGGGTTTTATGATGGTTCCGTTGTTCCCTGACTTGCGCAATGGCACCACTATTATCACAATATTGGTCCAATGGATTAGACACGCCACAACCACACCAAGATCAGAAATAAAATTCTTCACCCAAACACCTTCTTTTGCAGCTTGAGAAGCCGCAATGTACTCGGCCTCTGTTGTAGAATCTGCTACCGTATCTTGCTTAGAGCTCCTCCAGCTCATTGCTCCTCCGTTCAGAATGAACACAAACCCAGATTGCGATCGACTATCATCCCTATCTGTTTGGAAACTAGCATCGGTGTAACTCTTTACAACGAGCTCATCCTCACCTCCATAAACCAGGAACATATCCTTAGTCCTTCTCAAGTACTTAAGAATATTCTTAACCGCTGTCCGGTGACTCTCCCCTGGATGAGCCTGGTATCTGCCCACCACGCTAAGAGCAAAACTAACATCGGGGCGAGTACATACCATAGCATACAGGATGGACCCAACAGCCGAAGCATACGGAATCCCATCCATGCGTCTTCACTCATCAGGAGTCGTAGGACTCTGAGTCTTGCTAAGACTAATGCCGTGTGACATGGGCAAGAAACCTTTCTTGGCATCTTGCATGTTGAACCGCTTCAACACCTTGTCAATATACGCACTCTGGCTTAATCCAATAAGCCTTCTCGATCTATCTCTATAGATCTTGATTCCCAAAATGTAACTTGCTTCTCCCAAGTCCTTCCTAGAAAAACTATTTTTCAACGAGTCCTTGACAGATTCAAGCATTTGAACATCATTTCCAATCAATAATATGTCATCCACATATAAGATCAGAAATGCAACTGAGCTCGCACTGACCTTTTTGAATACACAATGATCACAGTCATGCTTGATGAAGCCAAACTCTTTGACAACTTCATTAAAACGAATGTTCCAATTCCGAGATGCTTGCCTTAATCCATAAATGGATCTCTGAAGCTTGCATACCATGCTAGACTTCTTTGGATCGACAAAACCCTCGGGTTGTGTCATATACACATCCTCGGTTAAATTTCCATTAAGGAAAGCCGTTTTGACATCCATCTGCCATATTTCATAGTCGAAATATGCCGCTATAGCAAGAATGATCCGAATTGATTTAGGCATCGCTACCGGTGAGTAAGTCTCATCATAGTCAACTCCATGAACTTGTCGATAAACTTTAGCAACAAGTCGAGCCTTATGGACTGTGACATTTCCGTCCATATCAGTTTTCTTCTTAAAGATCCACTTGCACTCAATGGCTCGAACGCCATCTAGCAGATCAACCAAGTTCCAAACTTGATTGTCATCCATGGACTTTAATTCGGATCTCATGGCCTCAAGCCATAACTCGGAATCAGGGCTCTCCATCGCTTCCTCATACGTAGTCAGCTCGTTGTTCTCCAAGAAGAACACATTGTAGTCATGCAAATTGCGTAACCTTTCCGACCTCTGTGGAACCGGTGTCGACTCCACTACGGGTTCCCTGACTAACTCGAGTGTGACTATGTCAGCTACCGGAACATCCCCGTGTGGTTCTCGAATTTCTTCTAGTCGGACCGTCCTCCCACTAGCCTTCCGATTGAGAAACTCTTTCTCAAGGAAAACTCCATGTCGAGCGACAAACACTTTGCCCTCTTCATAGTTGTAGAAGTAATATCCCAAGGTTTCCCTTGGATATCCGACGAATATGCACTTGTTCGATTTGGGTGTGAGCTTATCCGACTGGAGTCGCTTGACATATGCTTCACATCCCCAAATTTTTAGAAAAGACAAACTGTGACTCCTCGCAATCCATATCATATGGTGTCTTATCTACGGACTTAGATGGTACCCTGTTCAGTGTGAAAGCTGCAGTTTCTAGAGCGTATCCCCAAAATGACAAGGGTAAATCTGACTGACTCATCATCGATCAGACCATGTCCAACAGGGTCCGATTCCTCCATTCCGACACACCATTTCTGTGTGGCGTACCCGGAGGAGTCAGTTGTGGAACTATTCCATGATTCTTCAGATGATCATCAAACTCCTGGCTCATATGCTCACCACCACGATCAGATCATAGATGTTTGATTTTCTTGCCGAGTTGATTTTCCACTTCGTTCTGAAACTCCTTGAACTTTTCAAAAGTTTCTGACTTGTGCCTCATCAAGTAGACATATCCATATCTACTCAAGTCATCGGTGAAAGTCACGAAGTATTGGAAACCACCTCTGGCTGTTGTGCTCATTGGTCCACATACATCACTATGTATAAGTTCCAACAACTCGGACGCCCTCTCGCAACTCTTTTCAAAAGGAGTCTTAGTCATCTTACTGAGTAGGCAAGACTCGCATGTCTTGAATGATTCAAATTCAAACGAAGTTAGAATTCCATCATCATGGAGCTTCTTCATGCGCTTTTGACTAATGTGTCCTAGTCGACAATGCCAGATGTAAGTCGGATTTATCTCATTAGGCTTATGCCTCTTGACATTTATGTTATAGACTGATTCACCTTCAAGATCTAGGATAAATAACCCATTTACAATGGGTGCAAAGCCATGAAACATATTATTCAAGTAAATAGAACAACCATTGTCCTTAATACTGAATTCATAACCTTGTCTCATCAAACATGAGGCAAAAATAATGTTTCGACTCAAAGCAGGAACATAATAACAATTATCAAGTTCCATTACAAATCCTGAAGGTAAATTAAGTTGCATAGTGCCGACAGCCAATGCAGCAACTCTTGCTTTATTCCCGACGCGAATGTCAACTTCTCCTCTTGTGACATTCCTAGTTCTGCTTAGCCCCTGCATCGAGTTGCATATGTGAACAACCGATCCGGTCTCATATACCCAAGAGCTACTAGAAACATCAGCAAGATAAATGTCTATAACATATACAACAAGTGTACCTGAAGAAGAAGTCATACTTCCAGTCTTCTTGCCCTTCTCGGCAAGCCACTTGCTACAGTTCCTTTTCCAGTGTCCGGGTTCCTTGCAATGAAAGCAAATACTCCCCGAAGTTGTCCCTGACTTGGGCGCAACGGCTGAAGTTGGAGTTGCCTCCTTCCCTTTGCCCTTTGCCTTAGCCTTTTTCTTGGACCATCTCTTCTTGAACTTAGCCGAGTTCTGCACCATCAACACTTGACGATGTGTACCTTTCTTGATATCCTGCTCTACTACTTTGAGCATCCCATGCAATTCAGTGAGCTTCTTTTCCATCCCATGCATATGGTAGTTCGAGATGAACGGCCCATAGCTATCCGGAAGAGAACCCAGAATTGTATCTATGGACAACTCATCCCCAAGTGGGAAGCCCAGCCTATCCAGAGCTTGCATGTACCCGATCATCTTGATCACATGTGGGCTCAGTGGATCACCCTCTTTCAGCTTAAAATCCATCAAGGATCGCCAGATGTTCAACCTTTCGGTCCTAGCCTGCATTTGAAACATGCTCTTAAGGTTCTCGATCATATTGAAAGCCTCAATATTTTCGAACTGCTATTGCAGATCAGGCTCCATAGAAGCCAACATGAGACAGCTGATCTTGTTTGATTCATCAACAAGTTTCTGGTAGGCATTTCTGGTTGTGGCATTAGCATTATCGGCAGGTTCCTCTGGAAGCGGATTCTCTAGAACTTGTTCCTTTTTCTCATGCCTAAGAACAATTCTCAGGTTTCTATACCAGGTGGTAAAGTTTGTTCCATTCAATTTATCTTTTTCCAGGATTGATTTCAACGCAAAAGGGGTAACTTGAGGAGGTGGTGCCATTGATCTACAACAGAAATATGCAAAACACTAAGACATGTATTCATGAAGAGTAATTCATATTAAACATTTTAATAAGATCATTACTCCCACTAGAATCAACATCCCTCAGTTGATACTTAGTGATTCAAGATCCAAGATCAACATGTCAACTAGTGACCTTTTGCATCACCGCTAGAGGACAAGATCACTCGGTAAGCAACTCTTGCTAATCGTAACTCCATACGACTCTTGTTGTTGGGGACATCTCATGCCTCGCCAACTCCTATGCCTCGTAGCCCAAAACTGTTTTGATAGCCACGACAAGTCAACAAATGCTCCGCATGTAAGTGTCCGACACAAACCCATCACTTCAAGGAGATCTAGTGGCACCCTAATTTCATAGGCCCGCCACTAAATATACTTGACATGTGAAGGTGAGAAATTGGGGAGGCATTTGTACTTGACATTCTTTGAGGGATCACCCTACTTAAAACATCTACCATGCAAAAGGAAGGGTGCATAAAAGGGATAAACATTCACAAGCAGTTTATGTATGTGTGATATGGTATAGCCCCTTTTCACAGCGCGTGGTGACCTCCATCTCCACGTGCGCGGTCTACCCATGCATGGTTGTCCTCGTGGTGATCTCCATCTCCATGCCATGGTGTCAACCGCCAAGTGTTACATAAGATACTATGCTATTAAAAACTAATAGCTACTGAAAGTAAATTACATTACATGGCTTCTCTTGTTGACACGCAGGTCATTAATACAATAATGGGACATAACATATGGCTCCTGTCGGTTGCCGCACTCATGACACGTAGGTCATGAAACAATAATATACAAGCAACATACATGGGCTATACCAAATCACAATCATTCCCTGCAAAAAACGAGTCAGACGTTCTACCGCCGAAGATAAAACCTCCTGAAACTCTATCTTCCAAGCGGATTTTATCATAGCCAGAAGCGCCGAAATCCTGTTCCAGCCGTTTGACAGGTCGTGGAGCAAAATCGGAGTTCGTATGCAAAAGTTACAGCCGTTTTGCCAAGACCGCTCCAACAGATTTCAGCACCGCGGAAATCACATTTCCATGGTGTTGATCTATGTTCCGATTCGATCAATCTCATTGATCTTCGCGTGCTACATCCATATTTACGTTCCACCCTCTACCACGATGGCGGACAACCGACCGGTAGGGGTAAGTCATGTCACGACCTCTGCATCACGATCACGGAAACAACATCACGAAACCAACCTTCAACACTGACATGCGCGACCGTTCTCATCGACCCGCACCTGAACCGATCTACTTATCTCATATGCATATCATCGTATCTATTACCACACAGCAGAGGCTCTGATACCACTGTTAGAGCATGCGGTATATGCTACACTAGCGCCAAATAAAATTTTCTATCGTGCACCCAAGATCATGCTGGTGGAAATAGATCACGGGATCAGGTTTACCACTAGACGAGCAGTCACCGCAACGTAAGTAGAGTTGGTGATGCGTGTAGCCGATCTCCTGGGCCGTCTCCTCCTCGCGTAGCCGATCTCCCGCGAATAGAGATGACCCATGTACGGTTATCTCCCGCGAATGGCACCTCGCGGTTCCCTCGAACGGTTCGTCCAAGCACCGCTAGGAGTCCAGATTGGTGGCTTACCAGGGTTCCATTCCCTCAAGTGCAAACGTCCAGTCGTGCGGCATGGGCGTGGGGAGTGGCGGTGGCTAACCAGGGTTCCCTTCCCTCAACCCTAAGTGGTGTGCCCACTCCCCTTTATATAGACCTCCAAGGTGGGCTCAACACTTGAGCCCACTAGGAGTCCAGATCCATTTTCCACTCAGATCCAATCCGAATGGGTTGCAGCCCCTTAAGTGTGCGACCCTATAGGGTCACGTACACATGGACACGACCAGAGTCGATAGTTCGTAGCGGCTCCTAGCAGAACGTGCCAACTCCCATCTGGTCGTAAAGTCGTTTGACGAACCTCAACAATGTGTCATATGCAACATTCCTTTTGCCTCATGATATTTGTTGTCGAGCTCAAGGCGAGTACTTGTCACCCTTGTGTTAGATCGACCTCTCTTCTCGAAACCATGATACAGATTCCCGAACTGGGTTAACACTTAACCCAAGTCGCATGGCCATGCTTTCCGAATCTAATCACTCGAGAGGGCCTAGAGAATATCTCTCCAAATAGGAGGGGCAAATTCCATCTTGGTCAACCATGTCTCGTGGCATGTCTCACGACTCACCCGAAAGCTACCTTTATAACTACCCAGTTACGGAGTAGCGTTTGATAGACCCTAAGTGAGTCGATCCTCATCCCGAGAACATGCAAGGACCTCAGGTCTAGGAAATGACATAGACATTGCACTTGAGACTAACAGATGACTATATCTCATTGCGTCTCAAAGTGGGTATGTCCGGCTCGGTGATCTCCATCCCCCAGCCCATACTATCGGTTTAGCATCTCCAAGCACATGACTTGTGAAACATAGTCATCAACCGAGTCGTATACTAGTCAAGGATATGTGTCCGCATAACCTTATCAACTAGGGACCATTAAAACAATCATCATACAATACATAGTTCCACAAACAAGTCACATACTTATTGATACATATCATTGATGATGTTCAAGGACAATACAAAGGACTCATGAATACATATGGAAATGTCATCATCAAATGATTGCCTCTAGGACATATCTCCAACATCCAGCTGCTCTTGTACTTGGTCTAACGGCCGAACACAAAGATTAGCACCCAGATTCGCACTATCGGTGTATCATTATGAATTTTCGATAGAAGGAAACATTACCGGGAGATGCCTTGTATTTCTCCAATTTGGCATTAGCAGCAAGTAGCCGGCGCTGGCACTTTTCCAGCTCCTGAGCTAGCTGGGTGTTCTTCTCCGTAAGCACGTAGTCGTACATTGATCCTTAAATCAGTTGTTTCAACTCCTTTAAGTCTCGGGAACTACTGGTATATGGTTATCATAGTTAGGAAAAATAAATTTACCTGCACATCTTTTAAATGTTGCTTTGTGGCCCTGTTAGTCCCATCTCGAGCAGCTCAGATGTACGCATCGGCCGAGTTGAAGGCGTTAAACGACTCTTATGAAAAGCCAGGTTCTTGTAAAATGGCCCGGCGGCGCCGATGATTCATCGCACTCTCCACTTCCGAGTTGGTGACAGATACATCATCCGAGTCCTCGGCCGGAGGATAGTTCGGCTTTGCCTCCGCATCAGCCCTTGTCTTCATGGCAGGATCTGAATCCTGGCCGCGGGAAGTACGGCCGCCTGAACCTCCGGATACGGTCCAGCGCGTCTTTGTCCTGACACATGGATAACAGGAAGGTCACGGTTGGACATGACCGCTCAGGTGCAGGTTGGCGAATGCATACCTCTTTGATGAGGGCACGACCATATCTGCGTTTGCTTTCCTCTTGGAAGGCTCACCCGGAGTGGGCACTACACCACGGTAGACCTTCCGTGACACACCAATGTGTCGGCATAGGGTACCTTTGCCGACAGTTAAGTTGTAGCTGACACCAATGCTGACAGAAGATGAAAGAGTCGGAGGACCTGCTGTGGGCAAAGGTATTGCCGACAGTTATTTACTTCCCGACACATTTTCAGTCAGCATACTGTAACATCCCGGATGTGATTTACCCAATATGTACTCCAACTCTTGCCGTTTCTGGCGTTAAGTTATTTTATTTTCTCGGGTTCGGGTTTTTGCCTTTGTGTGTTGTTGTTGTTGTCATGCATCTCATATTATGTCATCATGTGCATTGCATTTGCATACGTGTTCATCTCATGCATCCGAGCATTTTCTCCGTTGTCCGTTTTGCATTTCGGCGCTTCGTTCTCCTCCGGTGGCCATTTCTACCTTTCTTTCGTGTGTGGGGATTAAACATTTCCGGATTGGACGGAGACTTGCCAAGCAGCCTTGGTTTACTACCGGTAGACCGCCTGTCAAGTTTCGTACCATTTGGACTTTGTTTGATGCTCCAATGGTTAACCGAGGGACCAAAAAGGCCTCCTATGTGTTGCAGCCCAACACCCCTCCATATTGGCCCAAACCCCTCTCCATCATCTAGAGTGTTCGATCACGATCGCGTGGCCGAAAACCGCACCTCATTTGGACACTCCTAGCTCCCTCTATGCCTATATATACCTCCCCCATTCCAAATCTCGGATCCCCTCTTCGAAACCCTAAAAAAAACACCTCACGCCGGCCGGACACGTCTGCCGCCGTCCCCTCGCCCTCTCCCGTCGCGCCACGTGGCAGGCGCCGCCGTCCCGTGCCACCGTCCCGGCGAGCCCGCGGGAGGCCCTCCCGGCACGGCTCCCGCGCGCCGCCCGCCCGCGCGCCTCTTCCCCGACCCGGCTGCCGCCGGCCACCTCCGCCTCGCCGCGCCACCGTGGGCGCCATCGCCGCCCGGCGCCGCCTCCTTGTTCCGGCCGCGCCGCTTCCGCCGCAGAGGCCGCCTCCGGCTTCCTCGTACACGTCTGCACCCTAAGCCGGCCGCCCCGACTCCTCCGGTGACCTCCGGCGTACTGTTCCGGCGACCTCGGTTCCCGTGCACCGGATCTGGATCTGGACGTTTGGGTTGACTTTCTCCCGAAACCCTAGCTCATATTGCCCTGTTCATGATGTTGTATCTTTGCATCCGTAGCTCCATTTTGGGCATATAGCATATCAAAATGTTCATCTCCGAGATTACATCATTTCATCTCATTGCATCATTTTCATTTGAGTTCATCTTGATGCCTGAAATGCTATTGGAAGAGTGCTATTTGAGATAATTATCAGATCTGCTGTTCCAATTAGATATTTGTCATTTTTGCCATGATTATTGTGTGCATGATATGCCCCTGAGCTCTACATATGTTTTGTTATGTGCCTTGCCATCTATCCAGAGGTGCAACCCATGTATTTTTGTGATGTGTGTGGTGACTAGCACAAGCTTGCAAAGTGGTGCATTCGTTAATGCTGATTTCAGGGACTTAGCAATTCCACTAAGTCCTTGATTTATTTATTTCAATATGCCATATGTTCATGTTGTTTCCTAGTGATCCGTGCCTCTTTTGAGGATGATCCGTAAGGATGTTTTATTAATTTTGTAGTGCTCTATCCATCCATGCCTTTGTTTGCAATTATGGAGCACCCTAGCTTGAGTCAATCGAGCTCTACTTTTGCTATTTCGTGAATCTGGGCAGATTGTCTACTTGTTAGCGATTTTGCCAAGGATGTTGTAGTTGATCCGTGCATGCTATGTTATTGCTCTTGCCATGTCTAGCTTGTATAATGTGTATTTTTGATGGGTGTATGCTTAGATTGTCATGACATGCTCTGTAGTGAGTGCATCGAGCTCGTAAACATGCCTACTTGATATCTGTTTTTGCATGCTCCAGTTTTTCACTAAGTCTGTGATCTGATTATGTTTTTGCCATGTTCACATGCTTGCAAATGTATTTTCTGATCCCTTTTGGCTCAAGGTCACTAAGGGACTTTTGTTAAGCTCTTTGAGTAGCTCCATGCCATGCTTTACTTTGCCATGTTCAGTACCTGTAGAATATAGTTTGCATGCTCCAAAGTGTGCTACCCGATCTGAAATTCCAGACAAGTGTTAATTTCACTAAGTCTGAAATATGTTTACTAAATGCATTTTTGCCATGCTTGTTTGAAGCTGTTAATGGATGAATTGGCCGTAGCTCAGTATTCATCTTTTGTTAAGCATCATGAATGGATCCCTGCCATTTATTTTGATGCCATTTTTGGGTGCTGTAGCATGTTCATCTTGTTGCATTTAGATGGCTACTTGCTGTAGATCGCAGAACATGGTCATATTTGAATCGCTTGCCATTTCCAAACCGTAACTCCGATTCCGGTGATCTTTATATAGTTTTCAAGCGATTTCATCTCATCTTTCCAGTGGCACACTTGGTTTTCCATGTTGAGGCCAGCTTCATGCATTCCTTGCCAAATCTTGTATATGCATCACATATTGCATCCCGCATAGCATACCATCCTTGCATCATATTGTTTGAGCTTTGCACGTGGTTGATTGTGTCCTTGTTGCTTGTTTGTCTTGTTTGGGTAGAGCCGGGAGATGAGTTCGCTAACGAGGAGCCCGTTGAGTTTGCTTTCGAGGATCCAGTCAACTCTGACAACTTTGCACGCAAGATGATCATACCCTCGAAATCACTACTATCTTTGCTTTGCTAGATGCTCGCTCTTTTGCTATGCCTATGCTATGATGCCTACCACTTGCTTATCATGGCTCCCAAATTGCCATGTCAAACCTCTAACCCACCATGTCCTAGCAAACCGTTGATTGGCTATGTTACCGCTTTGCTCAGCCCCTCTTATAGCGTTGCTAGTTGCAGGTGAAGATTGGAGACCGTTCCTTGTTGGAACATTATTTACTTGTTGGGATATCATTATATTGCCATGTTATCTTAATGCATCTATATACTTGGTAAAGGGTGGAAGGCTCGGCTTTTTGCCTAGTGTTTTGTTCCACTCTTGCCGCCCTAGTTTCCGTCATATCGGTGTTATGTTCCCAGATTTTGCATTCCTTACGCGGTTGGGTTATAATGGGAACCCCTTGATAGTTCGTCTTGATTAAAGCTTTTCCAGCAATGTCCAACCTTGGTTTTACCATTTGCCACCTAGCCTCTTTTCCCTTGGGTTTCCAGAGCCCGAGGGTCATCTTATTTAAACCCCCCTGGGCCAGTGCTCCTCTGGGTGTTGGTCCGAACCAGGCAGCCTGCGGGGCCACCTCGGGGAAACTCGAGGGTTGGTTTTACTCGTAGCTTGATCTATCTGAGTGTGCCCTGAGAACAAGATATGTGCAGCTCCTATCGGGATTTGTCGGAACATTCGGGCAGTGTTGCTGGATTTGTTTTAACCTGTCGAAGTGTCTTCAAGAACCGAGATGCCGAGTCTAATCGGAACGTCTCAGGAGGAGGTCTCTTCCTTCGTTGACCGTGAGAGCTTGTCATGGGCTAAGTTGGGACTCCCCTGCAGGGATTTGAATTTTCGAAAGCCATGCCCGCGGTTATGGGCAGATGGGAATTTGTTAATGTCCGGTTGTAGATAACTTGAACCTTAACTTAATTAAAATGAATCAACAGTGTGAGTTGCCGTGATGGTCTCTTCTCGGCGGAGTCCGGGAGGTGATCACGGTGTTGGAGTAATGTTTGCGCATGTTGTTCTCTAGTTTCTCGCTCGCGCTTTGCCTCCTCTTCTCGCTCTCTTTTGCGAACAGGATAGCCACCATATATGCTAGTCGCTTGCTGCAGCTCCACATATTTACCTTGCCTTTCCTATTAAGCTTAAATAGTCTTGATCGCGAGGGTGCGAGATTGCTGAGTCCCTGTGGCTCACAGATTACTTCCAAACCAGATGCAGGGCCTGATGACTCCGTTCTAGGTGACGCGCTTGAGCTCAAGGAGTTCGACGAGGACTCTCAACGATACTACATGTCTTTCCCTGATGATCAGTAGTGGTGCCCAGTTGGGGTGATCGGGACCGTGTCGCATGTTGGGTTGATCTTTTATTTTGGCGCCGTAGTCAGGCCATGAGTGATTGGATGATGTAATGTTATTTATGTACTTTGATTGACGTGGCGAGTGTAAGCCAACTATGTATCTCCCCTTTTTATTATTTATATTACATGGGATGTTGTGAAGATTGCCTAACTTGTGTCATTGCCTTCAATGCGATTATGCCTCTAAGTCGTGCCTCGACACGTGGGAGCTATAGTCGCATCGAGGGTGTTACAAGTTGGTAATCAGAGCCTTCCCCGACCTTAGGAGCCCCATTGCTTGATCGTTTTAGGGGCCGAGTTGTGTCTAGAAAAATGTTTTGAGTCATTTAGGAATTATATATCGGAGAGTTTAGGAATTCTTTTTTACTTCCCAGTCTCCTCATCACTCTGGTAAGGCATACTGACGTAGAGTTTTGACTCTTCTCTTCTCAAATTTCACTAAAAAAAATTTAGGATCACGCGGGTATCTTGGAATCGTTCCGATGGTTTTGTGACGAGAACATTGTCTTGGTGCCTCCTGTCAGGGGTTTTGTGGCAGTGTCCCGGGGAGTTGAGCTCCGAGGTGTTGTCATCACAATTTTATCGTTGCAGTTCTGGAATACCTGAGTTTAGTACGCCGACATCGAAAATCTCTTTTATGCAGTTCATTGGTGAGATAACCTCGACGCCACCCAGTACTGGGGCGGGAGTTTGGGAGTATCGCCATAACTTGTATAACAGATGCTTTTCGAAGGTTGAGGTAGATGGTTTCCGAAGTTTTCTCAGTTATGTGTTGAAGGATGGATACAGTTGGATGTAGGATTTGCTAGAATTGGGTGCGATATTATGCTTCCCCTGTATCCCCAACACCTGATTGCATAACCGGAAAGGTTCGGGAGTTTCATAGGTGGGAATTCTTGTAGCTCTAGCTCTTCTTCCACGGATATTTGGTTTGAGATTGGGATTTCTTACCGAGTATTCGTTCTTGATCCATACCTTGTTGATTTATTTCTCTACCTAAATTCTAAGTGGCTTCTCAATTTATGGATATGTGACCATTTCAAGAGGAATGCATTCATTCTTATGTTCGGATGTGAAGACTATATGTTGCAATTTTCATCCCGTTTGATTCAACTTCATTTTATCTGTCAATGTGCTAACGGTGGTCAACCTCTTCAGGATGGCTCCCGCTAAGAGCACCAATCAGAATCAGAATCAGGATCCGCCACCACCTCCACCTCCTTTGGAGGCATGTCAAGCTGTGATGGCTGCAACCAATGCAAACACACAGTTGATCATGCAAATTCTTCAAGAGCGCAATCAAGCGAACCAAGGCAACCAAGGCAACAATCAGAATCACTTTGCTACACTCCACCAGTTCCTTGCTAATGGGCCAAAGACTTTCAGCAATTGTGTTGAGGCAACTGATGCTGACGATTGGCTCGTGGATCTGTGCAAGCATTTCGAGTGCAGTAACGTCAGGCCTGAGGACTTTGTCAAGTTCGCATCCTTCCAACTCAAAGATCAAGTTGCAGAATGGTTCCAGCAGTACAAGGATTCCAGAGGTGGACGTGTTATTACCTGGGATGAATTCCGTCAAGATTTCAAAGCTCATCATATTCCTCAGAGCGTGGTTGAAAGCAAGCGTGAGGAATTCCGCAACCTGAAGCAAGACTCTTTGTCTGTCTATGACTACAACATGTTGTTTCAGAAGCTCGCCCGCTTTGCTAAGCAGGACGTCCCCGACGAGAAGAGCATGATATACCAGTTCAGGGGTGGTCTCAGAGAAGAAATCCAGCTAGTTCTTGTTCTCTTTGAGCCCTTGAGGTACGATGAGTTCTACAACATACCATTGCAGCAAGAGGCTACTCAACTGAGGTGTGATGCTTCCAAGAAGCGAGTCAAAGACACTACCCCTTCTTCCTCTACTCAAGTGGCCAAGCAGCAGAAGTATTGGCTTCCTCCTCCTCCGTTCCGTCAGTCGTATCAGCAGAAGAGCAAAGGTGGCAGTGGATCTTCCCACCCACCCAACCCTGGCTTTCAGAATAAGACTTCGTCTCAAGCTCCAAGATCGAGTGCTCCGTATCACCGTCCGCTTTCAAAGGTCATGTGCAACAAGTGCCAATAGAAGGGTCACTATGCCAACAAGTGTTTCAATCAGAGGCGTCTTCCTCCTCCTCCTCCTGTGAGATCGGCAAGTACAGTTGTGGTTAAGCATAACCCCAAGCACGCCAAGGTCAACTTGATGAACACAGCTGAGGCAGAGGACTCGTCAGATGTCATCATGGGTAACCTTCCTATTAACGATATTCCCACAAGAGTTCTTTTTGACACTGGTGCATCGCATTGTTTCATGTCAAAGCCATTTTTTACCAAGCATGAGTTCGTTTCTTCTCATTTGGGTAAACAAATGGATATCGTTTCTCCTGGAAAACGTTTGAGTGCAAGTCTGGAGGTGCCAGATGTTACTATCACGTTGGGTGACTACAAGTTTCTTTCTTCCCCAATGGTTCTTGGTAACTCGGATATTGATCTTATTCTCGGAATGGATTGGCTATCTAAGCACAAGGCTCAGCTTGATTGTGCAGCCAGGCAGATTCAATTGACTCATTCGTCTGAGGATGTAATTGTCTTTGCCGGTCGTGATGATACCATCCGTCTGTTCTCTCTCAATGAGAAGGGTGAACTGGATGCTATCTTGAAAATTCCAGTCGTTTGCGAATATCAAGACGTCTTTCCAGAAGAGCTTCCAGGAATGCCTCCGCACCGGCCAGTTGAATTCATCATTGATCTTGAGCCTGGCACGGAACCAGTGTGCAAGCGTCCTTACAAGCTCGGACCTGAAGATTTGAAGGAGCTGAAGAAGCAACTCGATATTCAAGAGAGAATGGGTCTCATCCGGCCTAGTTCTTCTCCATGGGGTTGTGGTGTTCTTTTTGTGAAGAAGAAGGATGGAACAGACCGACTTTGTGTTGATTACCATCCATTGAACAAGAAGACCATCAAGAACAAATACCCACTTCCCAACATCAATGAGCTGTTCGAACAACTCAAAGGTTCCCAAGTATTCTCCAAGCTTGATCTCCGTATGGGTTATCATCAGATTCGAATCCGTGAGCAAGATATTCCCAAGACGGCTTTCAGAACAAGCTATGGTTCATATGAGTACACTGTCATGTCTTTTGGCCTCGTTATCGCTCCTCCGACTTTCTTTCGCATGATGAACTTCATCTTCAACGCCTACACCAATGACTTTGTTTTGGTCTATCTCGACGACATTCTGGTCTTTTCGAAGAACAAGGAAGATCATGCCAAGCACTTGCGTTTGGTGCTCGATAAGCTCAGGGAACACCAGTTCTACGCCAAGTTCTCAAAGTGCGAATTTTGGCTCGATGAGGTTCTTTATCTTGGTCATATCATCACTGCCAAGGGCATTGCGGTGAATCCTGAGAAGGTGTCTGTAATTGTGAATTGGGAACCTCCTCAGAACGTGAAGCGACTCCGTAGCTTCCTCGGTCTCGCAAGCTACTGCCGAAGATTCATTCAAAACTTTTCTAAGATCGCGAAGCCTCTCTCAAATCTTCTCCAGAAGCACGTCAAGTACGTTTGGTCTCCGGAGTGTAACATTGCTTTCAACACTTTGAAAGAGAAATTGGTCACTGCTCTAGTTCTGACTCCGCCTGATGAATCCAAGCCGTACGAGGTCTTTTGCGATGCCTCTCTCCAAGGTCTCAGCGCAGTGTTGATGCAAGAGAAGAAAGTTGTGGCTTATACCTCTCGCCAGTTGAAGCCCAACGAGAAGAACTACCCCACTCATGATCTTGAGTTGGCGGCAGTTGTGCATGCTCTTTTGACTTGGAGACATCTCTTATTGGGAAGAAAAGTGGACATTTTCACTGATCACAAGAGTCTCAAGTATATCTTCACTTAGCCTAATCTCAACCTCAGGCAAACTCGATGGTCGAAATGATTCAAGAGTATAATTCGAGTATCGAGTATACTCCAGGCAAGGCCAATGTGATTGCTGACGCATTGAGCAGGAAGGCTTATTGCAATAGTCTTATTCTTAAGCCTTATCAACCCGAGCTTTGTGAAGCTTTCCGTAAACTAAATCTGCAAGTTGTTCCTCAAGGTTTCCTCGCCAACCTTCAAGTCTCTCCTACCTTGGAAGACTAGATTCGCCAAGCCCAGCTTCTTGATGCTATGGTGAAAAAGGTGAAGATTGGGATTGCCAAGAGTCAACCGAAGTACAAGTGCTACTGCCTTGATGACAAGGATACTCTCTTCTTCGAGGATCGTATTGTTGTGCCCAAAGGTGACCTTCGTAAAGTGATCATGAACAAGGCTCACAATTCTCTCCTCTCCATCCACCCTAGGAGCACGAAGATGTATCAGGACCTCAAGCAGGCTTATTGGTGGACTCGAATGAAGCGCGAGATTGCTCAGTTCGTGAATGAATGTGATGTCTGCGGAAGAGTGAAGGCAGAACACCAAAGGCCAGCCGGTCTCCTCCAACCTCTTGCCATTCCAGAATGGAAGTTTGACCACATTGAGATGGACTTCGTGACTGGGTTTCCAAAGTCCAAGCGTGGCAATGATGCTATATTTGTTGTCATCGACAAACTCACTAAAGTGGCCCATTTTCTGCCTATCAAAGAGTCTATCACCGCAGCTCAATTGGCGGAGCTCTATACCTCTCGGATTGTCTCTCTGCATGGTATTCCACAAGTGATCTCTTCAGACCGTGGCAGCATATTTACCTCCAAGTTTTGGGATTCTTTTCAGAAGGCCATGGGCACCAACATCCGCTTCAGCACAGCTTTCCATCCTCAAACTAGTGGTCAAGTCGAGCGTGTCAACCAGATTCTTGAAGATATGCTCAGGGCTTGTGTGATCTCCTTCGGTATGAAGTGGGAGAATTGTCTTCCATATGCTGAATTCTCCTACAACAACAGTTTTCAAGCAAGTTCGGGCAAGGCCCCATTTGAAATTATGTATGGCAGGAAGTGCCGTACCCCTCTCAACTGGTCTGAAACCAGTGAACGTCAGCTTTTGGGTAATGACTTAATCACAGAGGCAGAGGAAATGTACAAAGTCATTCGAGATAACCTCAAAGCAGCCCAATCCCGCCAGAAGAGCTACTATGATTGTAAGCACCGTGATTTGGCTTTCGAGATCGGAGATCATGTTTACCTCCGCGTCTCTCCTATGAAAGGTACTCGTCGCTTCGGTATCAAAGGGAATCTTGCCCCCAGATACGTGGGACCTTTCAAGATCGTCAGCAAGAGAGGCGATCTCGCCTATCAACTCGAGCTTCCTTCAAACTTTGCAAATGTTCATGATGTGTTCCATGTCTCTCGGCTCCGAAAGTGCTTCAAGACTCCTGACCACACTATCAACTTTGAGGACATTGAGCTCCAAGAAGATATCTCTTATCGTGAGCACCCCGTTGATATTCTCGAAGAGATTGAACGCAAGACTCGCAACAAGTCAATAAAATTCCTCAAAGTCAAGTTGTCACACCATTCCGACCGTGAAGCTACCTGGGAACGCGAGGATCACCTCCATTCTGAGTACCCGGCGTTCTTTCAGTCCTAGATCTCGGGACGAGATCCTCTCGTAGTGGTGGAGTGTTGTAACACCCCAGATGTGATTTACCCAATATGTACTCCAACTCTTGCCGTTTCCGGCGTTAAGTTATTTTATTTTCTCGGGTTCGGGTTTTTGCCTTCGTGTGTTGTTGTCGTTGTCATGCATCTCATATCATGTCATCATGTGCATTGCATTTGCATACGTGTTCATCTCATGCATCCGAGCATTTTCTCCGTTGTCCGTTTTGCATTCCGGCGCTTCGTTCTCCTCCGGTGGCCATTTCTACCTTTCTTTCGTGTCTGGGGATTAAACATTTCTGGATTGGACCGAGACTTGCCAAGCGGCCTTGGTTTACTACCGGTAGACCGCTTGTCAAGTTTCGTACCATTTGGACTTCATTTGATGCTCCAACAGTTAACCGAGGGACCGAAAAGGCCTCGTGTGTGTTGCAGCCCAACACCCCTCCATTTTGGCCCAAACCCACCAAAACCCTCTCCATCATCTAGAGCGTTCGATCACGATCGCGTGGCCGAAAACCGCACCTCATTTGGACACTCCTAGCTCCCTCTATGCCTATATATACCTCCCCCATTCCAAATCTCGTATCCCCTCTTCGAAACCCTAAAAAAACACCTCGCGCCGGCCGGACACGTCCGTCCCCGTCCGGACACGTCCGCCGCCGTCCCCTCGCCCTCTCCCGTCGCGCCACGTGGCAGGCGCCGCCGCCCCGCGCCACCGGCCCGGCGAGCCCGCGGGAGGCCCTCCCGGCCCGGCTCCCGCGTGCCGCCTGCCCGCGCGCCTCTTCCCCGACCCGGCCGCCGCCGACCACCTCCGCCTCGCCGCGCCGCCGTGGGCGCCATCGCCGCCCGGCGCCGCCTCCTCGTTCCGGCCGCCCCGCCACACCGCTTCCGCCGCGGACGCCGCCACCGCGCCGCCTCCGGCTTCCTCCTCCACGTTCGCACCCTAAGCCGGCCGCCCCGACTCCTCCGGCCATCTCCGGTGACTTCCGGCATACTGTTCCAGCGACCTCAGTTCCCGTGCACCGGATCTGGATCTGGACATTTGGGTTGACTTTCTCCCGAAACCCTAGTTCATATTGCCCTGTTCATCATGTTGTATCTTTGCATCCGTAGCTTCGTTTTGGGCATATAGCATATCAAAATGTTCATCTCAGAGAGTACATCATTTCATCTCATTGCATCATTTTCATTTGAGTTCATCTTGATGCCCGAAATGCTGTTGGAAGAGTGCTATTTGAGATAATTGCCAGATCTGCTGTTCCAATTAGATATTTGTCATTTTTGCCATGATTATTGTGTGCATGATATGCCCCTGAGCTCTACATATGTTTTGTTATGTGCCTTGCCATCTATCCAGAGGTGCAACCCATGTATTTTTGTGATGTGTGTGGTGACTAGCACAAGCTTGCAAAGTGGTGCATTCGTTAATGCTGATTTCAGGGACTTAGCAATTCCACTAAGTCCTTGATCTGTTTATTTCAATATGCCATATGTTCATGTTGTTTCCTAGTGATTCGTGCCTCTTTTGAGGATGATCAGTAAGGATGTTTTGTTAATTTTGTAGTGCTCTATCCATCCATGCCTTTGTTTGCAATTATGGAGTACCCTAGCTTGAGTCAATCGAGCTCTACTTTTGCTATTTCGTGAATCTAGGCAGATTGTCTACTTGTTAGCGATTTTGCCGAGGATGTTGTAGTTGATCCGTGCATGCTATGTTATTGTTCTTGCCATGTCTAGCTTGTATAATGTGTATTCTTGATGGGTGTATGATTAGGTTGTCATGACATGCTCTATAGTGAGTGCATCGAGCTCGTAAACATGCCTACTTGATATCTGTTTTTGCATGCTCCAGTTTTTCACCAAGTCTGTGATCTGATTATGTTTTTGCCATGTTCACATGCTTGTAAATGTATTTTCTGATCCCTTTTGACTCAAGGTCACTAAGGGACTTTTGTTAATCTCTTTGAGTAGCTCCATGCCATGATTTACTTTGCCATGTTCAGTACCTATAGCATATAGTTTTCATGCTCCAAAGTGTGCTACCCGATCTGAAATTCCAGACAAGTGTTAATTTCACCAAGTCTGAAATCTGTTTACTAAATGCATTTTTGCCATGCTTGTTTGAACCTGTTAATGGATGAATTGGCCGTAGCTCAGTGTTCATATTTTGTTAAGCATCATGAATGGATCCCTGCCATGTATTTTGATGCCATGTTTGGGTGCTGTAGCATGTTCATCTTGTTGCATTTAGATGGCTACTTGCTGTAGATCGCAGAACGTGGTCATATTTGAATCGCTTGCCATTTCCAAACCGTAACTCCGATTCCGGTGATCTTTATATCATTTTCAAGTGATTTCATCTCATCTTTCCAGTGGCACACTTGGTTTTCCAAGTTGAGGACAGGTTCATGCATTCCTTGCCAAATCTTGCATATGCATCACATATTGCATCCCGCATAGCATACCATCCTTGCATCATATTGTTTGAGCTTTGCACGTGGTTGATTGTGTCCTTATTGCTTGTTTGTCTTGTTTGGGTAGAGCCGGGAGACGAGTTCGCTAATGAGGAGCCCGTTGAGTTTGCTTTCGAGGATCCAGTCAACTCTGACAACTTTGGAGGCAAGATGATCATACCCTCGAAATCACTACTATCTTTGCTTTACTAGATGCTCGCTCTTTTGCTATGCCTATGCTACGATGCCTACCACTTGCTTATCATGGCTCCCAAATTGCCATGTCAAATCTCTAACCCACCATGTCCTAGCAAACCGTTGATTGGCTATGTTACCGCTTTGCTCAGCCCCTCTTATAGCGTTGCTAGTTGCAGGTGAAGATTGGAGACCGTTCCTTGTTGGAACATTATTTACTTGTTGGGATATAATTATATTATATTGTTATCTTAATGAATCTATATACTTGGTAAAGGGTGGAAGGCTCGGCCTTTTGCCTAGTGTTTTGTTCCACTCTTGCCGCCCTACTTTCCGTCATATCGGTGTTATGTTCCCAGATTTTGCATTCCTTACGCGGTTGGGTTATAATGGGAACCCCTTGATAGTTCGTCTTGATTAAAGCTTTTCCAGGAATGCCCAACCTTGGTTTTACCATTTGCCTCCTAGCCTCTTTTCCCTTGGGTTTTCGGAGCCCGAGGGTCATCTTATTTAAACCCCCCCGGGCCAGTGCTCCTCTGAGTGTTGGTCAGAACCAGGCAGCCTGCGGGGCCACCTCGGGGAAACTCGAGGGTTGGTTTTACTCATAGCTTGACCTATCTGAGTGTGCCCTGAGAACGAGATATGTGCAGCTCCTATCGGGATTTGTCGGCACATTCAGGCAGTGTTGCTGGATTTGTTTTAACCCGTCGAAGTGTCTTGAAGAACCGAGATACCGAGTCTGATCGGAATGTCTCAGGAGGAGGTCTATTCCTTCGTTGACCGTGAGAGCTTGTCATGGGCTAAGTTGGGACTCCCCTGCAGGGATTTGAAGTTTCGAAAGTCGTGCCCGCGGTTATGAGCATATGGGAATTTGTTAATGTCCGGTTGTAGATAACTTGAACCTTAACTTAATTAAAATGAATCAACAGTGTGAGTTGCCGTGATGGTCTCTTCTCGGCGGAGTCCGGGAGGTGAACACGGTGTTGGAGTAATGTTTGCGCAGGTTGCTCTCTAGTTTCTCGCTCGCGCTTTGCCTCCTCTTCTCGCTCTCTTTTGCGAACAGGATAGCCACCATATATGCTAGTCGCTTGCTGCAGCTCCACATATTTACCTTGCCTTTCCTATTAAGCTTAAATAGTCTTGATCGCGAGGGTGCGAGATTGCTGAGTCCCTGTGGCTCACAGATTACTTCCAAACCAGATGCAGGGCCTGATGACTCCGTTCCAGGTGACGTGCTTGAGCTCAAGTGGGAGTTCGACGAGGACTCTCAATGATACTACGTGTCTTTCCCTGATGATCAGTAGTGGTGCCCAGTTGGGGTGATCGGGACCGTGTCGCATGTTGGGTTGATCTTTTATTTTGGCGCCGTAGTCGGGCCATGAGTGATTGGATGATGTAATGTTATTTATGTACTTTGATTGACGTGGCGAGTGTAAGCCAACTATGTATCTCCCCTTTTTATTATTTATATTACATGGGATGTTGTGAAGATTGCCTAACTTGCGACATTGCCTTCAATGCGATTATGCCTCTAAGTCGTGCCTCGACACGTGGGAGCTATAGTTGCATCGAGGGTGTTACACATACACCCTACATACGCCGACAGATGGTATGTCCACATACACCCTACATACACCGACAGTTTATCAGACAACATACACCCTATCTATGGCAACATATAGCGTGTCCACATATACCCTACCTATGCCGACACTTTATTAGCCACATACACCACATCTATGCCAACAGATAGTCTATCAACATACGCCCTACCTACACCGACAGATAGTGCTTTTGCCGACTAATAAATTGCTAGTAAAGTGATGTGCAGCCAAACAATATATACAAGCTCTAAACAGATTCAATTATTATCCCCACATCCAGAAGCAGGTTCAAGATGAACATGTATTGTACAACAATGAAATATATTCACAAACATGCATATACATTGAACACAAGTTGACAAACACATCAATCTTGACAAAGCATAGTTTTTACCATCTCAATAATCACCCAGAACACACAAGTCACAAAAAGATGACACTATTTGCCGGTATGAGAAACTTCAACTAGATGATCCAGAACACACAAGTCTGTATCCACATGCACAAAATGCCAGCTCCAAAATAACAAAATCACCAAATGGTCTACAACACATAAGATCCATGATTACAAGTTGGTTGGTCCGTAAACGCTGCAAAGTCATCACGTCCATGTGCACCAGTTGGCTAAGTACCTAGAATTCTTGACAAAATTTGTCAAGAAAGTGTAATCAGCTCAAGTTGTTCAAAGCTCATTTGTGGATTAACACAGTCAGTCAATAAATCCTCATGATATCAACGGCTCACATGGTACTATATAGAACTATGTTCATGTGCTTGCAGTTTTATCAACAATGAAGGTATTGACCATCTGAAACAGAGATCATACAACCCAGTAGCTTATTTTATAGTCTATTACATAAGCATTCACTGAAGAAAAGACAAACTCCCTCGCAACCTCTCTAGATTTTTCATGATTAAGAGCTACATAACCTCCCACGGAAAAGAGGAAGCGTCCAGTACGGAAAAACAAAAGAAGAGTCCGGCACCTAACCCCCCACGCACAAGATAAGCGCCCTAGCATGTGAAAGAAAAAAAACAGCCTGGACTCCTATTTGATGTGTCCTGTGGATTTAAGAAAAATACTAGCTCTACCAAATAGATAGTCCGAACATTAGCGTTCTATGATAATACAGTCGGTATTGCTTAGTGCATCATGTTTAACTCGGACATGGGTTTCACAAAAAGAATAGCTCTACCAAGTAGATTTGCACTTATACAAATCAAACTTATAGTGACGACAATGATATTAGGAGATACTTTTTTTATCTAATGAAGTATCTCTCTTCGCATTCTTTTTAAAAATAATGCATGCCTACAATACATTTGTTTTCAACATAGTGCAGACACACACGCTCATACATACGCACATACACGTATCCATATAAACGCACGCACGCGCACCCTACCCCTAACCACCCAATCACATGTTGGTTCGCACCTACAATAGAATTTTAACTATAATAAATCATGCATGGACGACTAAGTACCAAAATATGTGCGCTTAGTGTCAACAATTTATGTTCTATCATCATGTTATGTACAACAATACCATGTAGACTTATGTTGCATTGCCATGCCAGGTAACCAAAGAGGTGCAGCCGTGCCAACAAAGACCTGGATACCAGCAAAAGCATCTAGACTTATGACACCAGAATATTTTTCCTAAAAAACAGCAGGATCATATTTCATAGAAATACAAACGCATACCAAGGGATCACTTTGAACTCTAGGAAAAAATTCAACAGACCCATGCATGGACATGTATATAAATTGTCTAACAGTCAAATACCTATAAAAGGGAGACGCTCATGTCCCAATGAATGAAAAAAATAGAAGGGAGACGCTCATGGACAAACGCATACTACTAATCAGCAACGCATCTCTCGCTGCAATCGTTGGCCTATTTACATTCACGTTGCAACCAACTAGCTTGGCCAAATGGATGCGTAAACTGGATTGGTTGGCTTTGGGAAGACCCCTATTGGTTCAGGCCCCTATTGCTTCTGTTCTAATACATAGTCGCTTTGGGAAGACATCAGTATGAATAAAGCCGATAAATATAGTATGCATGCAGATAGATCCTACATACAGAGAAACAAATCATGTCATCTTGTAACTTCTAAACACACTAAAAGGCTAAAGGTATACCTTAGAGATAACTGACCATGATACCTACACTTTGTTCAATGCCCTTCTCGGATTGGTCATCCATCCAGTTTATTCTCTCAACCATCTACCATAAAATAAAAGTGGTGTTCAGCTGTTACGTAATGCCTAGTGAATTGATTCAAATACCGGTCATGAGTTGCAGAAACATTAGCAGAGCACTTCCTAATACAACCAGTGAGCTACAGTTACAACGGCTAGTGCTGGTAGTAGTGAATTTAAATTACACATGACGCAGTCACAGGATAAACTGAGCCATTCAGTTGCAAACTACGCTCTACACTTTGAAATAAGCCATTTGGGGTGCAGATACGTACTTAAATGGCAAAGAGCTTGGTGTTCAAGTTGTGGGAGTTGTGCCGAATGTGGATTGGTCGCGGACACATCTCAAGGTTGTTTTGTATATCCCACCCACACTATCAGATCAGCTGAAACAAAGCAGCCCAATTTCAGACGAGAGAGTTAAAAGTAGGCACATAAACCATAGCAGTAGTATAAGGGGCTCATGGAGAGTAAGAAGAAGAACCAGTGCCTATTCAGTTCCAAGTGGACTCGCCATGCGTTGACTAAAAAATAGCTCATCTGCCAAGATAGTAAGGTGATACATATTAAAATTGTTTGTGATAAACTGAACCTTCATTTCGCGGGCCTAGTTTAAAATGATGGACTAGTTGAACTGGTTAACAAAAAGGAAATCCTGGACAAGCATCAGGATGGCAAAATGATGGATCCATCCATTCCATTTGCTGACTTACCACGTCATATCCTCAAATGGCTTGTATAACATAAATGAGGGCCCAACGGTGCCAGCGGCATGCCTCTAGCACAAGCTAAAAATAAAACAATGAAGCTTATCATCATATTATTACATGCCAATGATAAACTTGCATGGAGCCACATACTGAATCTAAAGGATTAGGGAGTTGTGTTTTTGTTCTTCTATTTAGATTGGCCAAACAAAGGTGAAGACATGACATAAAGCATAACCATGTTGTAGATCAGCAATCAAGCTTACATGGCAACAATAAGATCCAGTGATAATAAGTTCCCAAGGTTTACATAGGATTTAGGGTGTAATATTCAGATGTTTCAAACAAGTGTTAAAACAGGACACCAGACCAACAATTTCCTACATGTCCATTCATTTTCCCAATGACATATATATGCCATTGTCTCAATGACATTTTATATGTCAGTGTCTTTCTTGTGTCTCCAAATTAAAATCAAGGTTCACTTTTATAATATTTTGTTGAACTTCACGCACCAACCGAAGTATTACTGGATGCCTGACAAAATAGTCGCACAACACAATTAACCAAATAAAGTAGCTGAAAAATTTCACAGAGAACTAAATGCATTAATAGTCTACAATGACAACAATAGTGCATCAACATTAGAGTTAAACCAGATCCATAACAGAGTAACTGAAAATTTTCAGATCCACAACATTTTTAGAGAAATAAAGCATCACATAACAGACAAGAGCTTGTCAGACCAAACTAATAGATATAACTAACTAGGCAGGCACATGAGATGGCAGAAGATAATTTTTCCTGCGATGCAACATACCACATATGGAATCTTTCCCTGAGAGGAAGAAGAAGAGGGCGATGTCCTGGTCCTTCCAGAGAGGAAGAATAGGAAGGATCTTTCCCTGAGAGGAGAGAGTGGAGGGCGTTGTCTTGGTCCTTCGAGAGGGCTAGCGGTGGTCGGTGAAGGCCCCGGTGGACGGGGCTGTCGGTGGTCACGTCACTAGGGAAGGCATGCATCGATGTGGTTAGGGGATCTGGGTTATGCTCACCGCCGGCGGTGGGGACTTGGGCAGCGAAGGGACCAAGGAAGGTAGGCGATGGAGGGGGCGGGGAGCTCGGGGCTATGGCCGCAGGTGGCGGCAGGGACGGGTCCGAGGACGGAGACCCCGAGAACGGCCGCGGTGGAAGTTGGGGGCAGGGGCAGAGTGGATTGGGTTAACGCGAGTGGATGTGAGGCTACGGGTTCCTTTGGGGGTGAAAACTGGGACGGCCGCACTGAAATTTTTGGGCTCTCGCGCCTAATTCACACGGCAATTGTTTGGCCTTTCCTTGCTTGACACGTGTCCACATACGCCGACACTTAATCTGTGTCCATACACCCTACCTACGCCAACATATATTATGTCGTTAAGCACATACCTACGCTGCCATAAAAACTATCAGGACGTGCACATCTACCGACAGATGCTATGTCACTAAGTGGTTGCCGACATATACATTGTTGTTGCATGATTTCTGACACATAGTGTGTCTATTATGATGTACATTGGCCGACAAATCATCTGATTACAAAGCTTCAAAGCTACGGCGACATATCTCCTGTAGAGATTAATAGACCTTTGCCAACAAAAGTGTGTCACCTAACCTCTACCGTGGTGTAGTGGGGGGACACTCTCTTCGGAGGTACCGTCGGAGTAGTACGGCGCGCCGAACCCTTCCCCTTTTGAACACAAGACAGTGCGGTGGGTAAGAAGGAAGGAGAGATCTCTTTTGAATAAGATGTGTTCAAATCACTTACGTGTGAAGCTGGAAGAAGACCGGGGTAGTCGGCGATGATGGCCACTTCTGTGTCATCGTAGCTCGCCTGGTAAAACACCCCCTCCGCAAGCACCACAAATATATCAGGGTCCTCTTCGAACCCGGGATCTAGCTGTGGTCCTCTGGCTGTGGGGCGGGACTATAAAATCCCTCGGTGACCTTTCGCCGGTGCTGTCATAAGCAAACAAGCTAGAAGTTTATCAAAGGCAATTCGGAGATGGAAGAAGTAAAAACGAAGGGGTCGGGCCTTACCCAGCTAGGAGGGTTATACATAGAGTACCCGTCTCTAAATTTGATGTGGAGAAATTCCTTTTCCTCCCCTTTGAACAGTTCGGCTAATATCTTAGCCAAAGCGGCAGGGGTATCCGGACCTTTTTGGCCGCATCGAGAAGCGTCGTCCTCCCCATTATAGTGCCACATGGGAAGCCCTCTGTATTGGAGCGGCTGAACCCCTCGCGCTATGGAAATCTCCATAACCTCGATTACTGTTAGTCCGGACTGAGTGAGCTCTCTTATCCTGCTCATCAGCTGACAAACCTCTGCGCCGTCTGTCTCTTCAAGACTCCGGGGATGCCCACTGTGGCGTTTCTTCAGCGGGGCATGAGCAAATTCAGGAAGACCCTTTTGAATCGGGTCAGGAAGCGCAACCTCCTCTATATAAAACCATTCGGAGGGCCATCCATCATGTGCTTTCCTTGGCGTGCCAGATGGATATCCGGTATTGGCGATGCGCCATACTTCGGCTCCGCCCACTTCAAATATTGACCCTTCGTGATTGCACGGGACGAGACAAAAAAACTTCCTCCACAACTCGAAGTGAGCCTCGAAGCCCAGGAAAAGTTCGCATAAAGCGACGTAACCCGCAATGTGTAGAATAGAGGCCAGAGTGAAGTTGTGCAGCTGGAGGCTGTAATATTCCAGAAGCTCTCGGAGGAACGGATGGATTGCTCTGAGCAGGTAGGGGACAAAACACACTCGCTCCCCCCTCGGACGGATTGGGGAAGTCCTCTGCCTGAGTCCCCTCATTGAAGGAAGCTAGCCCCGATCGAATAGGGACTAGATCTGCATGGGGAAGGAATCGCTGCGTTTGCAACTTCGTCAAACGGCTGTGAGACACGGAACACCTCTCCCACTCGCCTTTCTCTGGGCCGGCATGAGCGAAGGAGCTGGGAGCACTAGCCATGCCGGGATGGTTTCTCCTAAGCAGTCTCTGGGGATTTCTTCTATGTAGCGCTGAATGGATCTGGGGTCCAATCTCTTTAAATAGGCGCTCTTCCTCGCATGAAGGGGGTGTTATTCACAAAAATACCCTGACTTTCCACATTCACTCGACACGTGGATGAAAAAGATTATTCAACGCGCAGAAGCCAAGGAGGCGACATTGGATCAATGGCCGAATACATACCTAGAGATCATCGAAGTGAGAACCCGCCTTACAATGCCGAAGACAATATGTGTGCCGAGCACCTCGCTATTGAAGACTGGTTCGGGGGCTTCTGAGGGAGTCCTGGACTAAGGGGTCCTCGGGCGTCTGGCCTGTTATCCATGGGCCGGACTGATGGGTTGTGAAGACATGAAGGTCGAAGAATGCACCGTGCCCGGATTGGACTCTACTTGGCGTGGAAGGCAAGCTTGGGGACCACAGATTCCATCTTATGTAACCGACTCCATGTAAACCCTAGATCCCCTCGGTGTCTATATAAACCGAAGGGGGTAATTCAGAAAGGACACCACATATACTCATTACCATACCCACATAGGCTAGACTTCTAGGGTTTAGACATTACGATCTCGTGGTAGATCAACTCTTGTAACACCCATATTCATCAATATCAATCGAGCAGGACATAGGGTTTTACCTCCATAGAGAGGGCCCGAACCTGGGTAAACATTGTGTCCCCTGTCTCCTGTTACCATCGATCCTAGACGCACAGTTCGGGACCCCCTACCCGAGATCCGCCGGTTTTGACACCGACAACGGTAACCTCCATATCATCTCGGTATCGTGGTATCCCTCCATTGTATATTCCCTTGCCATTGCATTGATAACCCATAGCCCATTTTGCGTCACTTGCCTATCGAGACTAGCCATTTGAGTATTGCCGGCAACGTTATTGTGCACATTAGTGATCTACACCAAACATTGCATACATACCATATCATATTGGTATCACATCATCTCGTGTGCCTCAAGTTTGTTCCCGCATATACACAATTGCTATCTTGGTTTGTGCATTCCGCATTGTGGCCATGCAAAAGAAAGAAATAAAAAAGCTTTTAAGCAAAGAAAAAGACTGAACAAAGAGCTTGTAAGCAAGTGCCATAACATCATACCACATTGCATATAAGATCATCTTGGATCATAACACCGAGAGCCATACATACATAGCATACTTGGGATAGAAAGTTCATACATTTTGCATCTTATAGGTTGTGCACAAGTGTCGTATCCGCCTATAGAGCAATCGTGCTAGCGTCTCTCTTGAGTTGTGCAACACGAGCGTTTTCCGTGGATTCCACATTTTGTGCTCATCCTTGTAGAGACCAGACCTCAAACAGTCTGATCTCTGTGCTTTAGTGTCATCCCTGGATCAGTAATGCTGACACGCATAGTACTTGAAGGATTTATAACAGAGTAGCAATCACACACTTATTACAACGTATGTCTCAAAAGAGAACTTATTACAATAAATATGGCTTAAGGACATCTAATAACGATAACAGCGGAAGGCTTGGAAGATAAGTGAGTCCATCAACTCCAACGACATCACTGAGTATAGAACCACGACCTAAAGGCACCCTACTCGTCGTATGATAAAGTCTGCAACATGAACGTTGCAGCCCGAAAACGGGTCAGTACATGGAATATGCTGGCAATGTAACACATAGAGAGTAATGAAACAATAAAGCTATACTACATGCATTATGGCTGGTGGAAAGCTCTATGGTTACAGTTTTTGCATAAAGCCAATTTTTCCCTACTGCAAAGAAATAAATTTTATTTAACTATCATGGTGGTTGTTAAACATTGAGAAGATAGACATCCTCTCAATCCCAATTAAGTATCATCATTAAAACCCAATAGTATTTATTAAAGTAACATGAGGAGATTCACATGATAATCCAAGTATTAGATACTCAAGACATCCATAACCGGGGACACAACTAACCATGATTAGTTTATACACTCTGTAGAGGTTTGCGCACTTTTCCCCACAAGACTCGATCTCCTCCGATGGGATTCTCGCACTGCATGATGTTTGAGAAACGGATGACCGAGACATAGTCTTTCAAAAATGCTAGCACCTTACGATCAGGTAGACAGTACCAACCTACAACCCCTACATCTGCTAGTCTACCACTGTAAGAGTTCGCACGACTTAGTCAACTATGCTAGAGCCCACAGTACCAACCTACACGAAAGTTTCTAGTATGAATAATCTCATGATCCCTTTGAGCCTGGGTGTCGGTCCATAAAGAAAAACAAGCAATCGCTGGAATACCCAGGTGCCTCAATCCACCCAGATGTGTGTTTAAGTTGCCACCTTAAATAAACCATTAATTTATCAATCTCATATCTGTCATGGATACACTCACCCAATCCACGTCTACTAGCATAGCATGGCAATATAAGAAAACGTAGAAGTAACTCCCAAGGGTTTGATAATAAAATAGGTAATATGTACTACCTCATCTACTTCCCAAAACCCACAATTTAATTAGATCCTAATCATGCAATTGTTTGAGGATTAATATAATGCAATAAAACTGGGTATGAAGGGATATGATCAAAGTGTTACTTGCCTTGCTAATGATCCGCGAAACCTAGAGATTCAAAGTAGCAAGCGGCGCACTCCGGGTACTCTATCGCAAACAAACAAGCATACAATAAATACTCGTCTAATGCACGAGTAAAACTCAAATAAGAAATCTAACCAGAAAGTTTAACTTAAGAACTCCGGTTTGCAAAAAGAATCAAATCGAACGAAACAATGAAAGGCAAACGGCGAAAGAAACAAACTTCATTTACTAATCTGGATCTAAGTCAAATTTTACA
Organism: Triticum aestivum; assembly: GCF_018294505.1. Lineage (NCBI taxonomy): Eukaryota > Viridiplantae > Streptophyta > Magnoliopsida > Poales > Poaceae > Triticum > Triticum aestivum. Next base: position 582,477,942 of record NC_057812.1, read on the forward strand.
AAAGCGAAAACTTGTTTGAGTTGGTTAAACGGAAAGAGGGTTTCGAGACGAAACTCCAGGCGCTTGAATCGCCTGATTCCAATAAATGAGCGAAAAGATAAACCAAAATGAAAATCGGATCAGAAATCGTGATCAGAAATAATCGCGGAAAATCCGAGAAAAAGAAAAACTGACGAATAGATTAACGAATGAATGTTCATTATCTGAAACTAAATGGTGAACGCGTTCGTTAAAACGAACGAACGAGCGAACGCTCGCTAAATAAAAGAACCGATAAAACCGATCTAAAAAAATAAACCTAGGGTTTCTAAAAAAACCAGATCGGTTTTCTTAGAAAACCGGGGTGGCAGGCGGCTACCTCGGCTCGGGCTCCGGCGAGGTCCGGCGGGGTTTGGCGGGGCTTTGGTGGCGGTGGGCTGCGTGGGGTGGTGGGACGGCGGCTCCTCGCGGCGGCGGCGCAAGGCGGTGGGGCGGCGGTGGCTTGCGGCGGCGGCGCAAGGCGGCAGGGCGGCGATGGCTTGCGGCGGCAGCGGCTCCGGCTGTGGGGCTCCAGGGGGGCCCGGGTCGGTTTATAAAGGGGGGTGGCAGCGGTGGCTTGCGGGAGGGGCTGAGGCGGCGTGGCCCTCCCGGACTCGGCGGCGGAGGCGATCGGGACTCCGGTCCCGATCCGGATGCGGGAGGCGGCGGCGGCTGGGCCTTCGGCCCAGTCGGGCGCGCGGGAGTTTTTTTTTAAAATAATCCCGCCGAACTAAGAAAAAATCCTAGAAAAATAAGTAAAAATCTGAAAATGCCAAAAAAAAATTCACCATCTAAATAAAATATTTAGAATAGGATGAACATTTTCTTGGCCCTAAAATGCAGTTTTGAAAACGTGGAATTTTTCCTAAATTCAAATAAAATAGCAAGAAAATCCGAAATAAAATCTTACTTGATTTTTTTTATTAAACCTTCAATATTTCTTTATTTTGGGAAAGTCATTTTATTCCCTCTCTCATATTTTTGTTATAGAAATAATTGAAGCTAAAATAAATAAAATCAATGATCCTATTTTCAAAATTTGAGAAAACTCAAATATGAAGATAACGAAATCCCCAACTCTCTTCGTGGGTCCTTGAGTTGCGTAGAATTTCTGGATCAGGCCAAAAGCAAATAAAATATGATATGCAGTGATGACCTAATGTATAACATTCCAAATTGAAAATTTGGTATGTTACAATCCTTGGTTGCACGACCCCATTTATCTATCCGTGTGTGCATTTCCGTGTGCCATTCATTGCTATTGGTCTACTTGTTTCACTTGCAAATTTGTGAATCTCTTTCAACATTATTGACTCTTGCTAACATTTTGCATCAAATTTTTGTGCCACTATCATCACCGAGCTCCACCATAGGCCTTATCTTTGTAGGTGTGAGAAACTGACAAGAATTGGTACCAATTGTGTTATTTCCTTGTTACATCATTGAGTGATCATTGATCCATCTTCAACTTCGGTCAAGGTACATTTGGTATAAGTTCTTCTCCTTTCTCCACTCATATTTGCTCGAGTATTGTGATGGATAGGCAAGGCATTTCATCTCCGGTCTTCCACAACAACGACGACGTGAACAACTACATCACCAAAACGTTAATCTTCGATCTACAACGACAAATGCAAGGCGCACAATCAAGATTGCGAGAGCGCATCGAGAACCTCTCCATCGACATTCGTCACTCTGAAGCAAGGAAAAGGAACTACATCGACAACAAGCTTTCTGCACAAAAGGAGGAGCAAGATGCAAGGATGGAGGAGATTCGGACTTTGTTGGCCAAACGTTCTTCCCCTTCATCATCCTCAAGGCGGCGGCGAGCAAGTCAATCATCTTCAGAGCGCCCAAGCGACGCTAGCGTAATTCGTCCACATCCACATCTCCATGTCGACCACCATCATGTTCGTGATACACATCGTTATGAAGGGCAAGTCACCTCCAAGCAACATGTGCACGACGACCATGAACGACATCTACTACGTGCTCAAGCACGACAACGACACCATTATCATGAAGATGCCCGCCAAGAGCAAATGTACAAGTCCCAACAAGCTCTACTTCATGTCAAGTCCAAACTTCATTACCACAAGAGAAGACCGCGAGACAAGCACCACCAAGAGCATGCTACGGCTACAAAAACCACTTCGGCATCTTCGCCAAGTGCCATCAAGGCATCTTCGCCTTTGGACGTACGGCATCTTCACCTACATCGACATCCTCATCAACGAGGCGACCACCTACGAGCGAGGGCAACACTTCCATCTTCGAAAGTCCTCCAAGGAAGATGGCCGAGCATGGGACATTCCCTTCGGTCATGGAGTCGAGCTACGAGGTGCCACATCATATGGCCTCCAACAAAAAGACGGCAACAAGAAGTTCGAGCTAGGGACATCCCATTCGACCACGGCGACGAGCATGAACCTCTTCAACAACATGAAGACGGCACCCATATTGGACTCATACTCCGAGTCAAGCTATGAGACCGCACATGAGACCTCATCTTTGGTCTTAGAGGAGAGTGATGATGTGCCATCTTCGGCCTTCATCCACGGCTACAACCATGACATGATTGAGCATGGATACATTTGCACCAACATCTCCCCGACACCCACATATAAAGAGATGCCCCAATTCCCATGTGAGGAGAGCCACCCCACCTTGAGTGATATGAGTGACTCCACCATTTGTGACATTGAGTGCATTTCCTATGAGGGGATGAGTGTGACCACCACTAGACCCACACTTGAGAGCATCCAAGAGGGAGTGACTAAGCCACCACACTTAGTGAGTGAGGTAGTTGACACGACACGTGAGGCCACTATGCTTTCTAACAACTTAACATCTACTTTGAGTGTGTTCTCTTTGGTGCTAGGTCTCTTACATGATGACACGCCTATCCTTGACGAGTCCATACCTCCAATGGAGATGACGATGGCCATGGTGGACGATGATGCACTCCCCACATGGTTCCATCAAGATGAAGTTGACCACGAGTCGGTCTTCGACACCTCACCTACAACACATGAGCGATGCTCCAAAGGTGACATAGGTGATGGTGCTTCGCTTGTCCCACTAGTGGACTATTTTACAAATGATTGCTTGCATGATGTTGAAACACCTATTCACATGCTTCATGCTAGTGCGACTTCCTCATGTCATGACTTACCTATTTATGATGAATATGATGACGAGCATGTCGAGTTGCCTAGTTGTGATGTTATGCTCCATAGGATATCATATGAAAATTCTTTTGGTCACATCATGTTTGACAATCCATTAACCTTGTCATATGCTATGAGTGAGATATCCCATATTGCATCATTTCAATCTCAACATAGTAGCTATGCATGCCCCATTACAATAAATCCCATTTGCACTTATGGCATAGATGACGAGATGATGGTCATTGGCTTTTCTTTTTCATGTGATGATATTGCTATGCTTCTTTTACATGATTTGCACAATTCATCTCATATGCCATGCCATGAAAATTATTGTGTATCGCATGATTACATGCCTTGTGTGCACCATATGCATACCATTCCTCACAATGCTATAGATATTTCCCATGATGCATTACATAATTTGAGTATCCATTATGCAAAACATAACAACAAACCTATCATGATGGATGACATGTTTCTATATCACGCGTCTCATTTATTTGAGCATTGGATATTTTGTACTAACCAACACAAGCATGTGCGCATCATGATGGATGATGTGTACATATACCACGCACACACAATTTTCCCTTTGTCTTTGTTTTGTGTAGGTACTCACGTATACTCGTCAACCTCTCAATCCCAAGAGTTAACGAAAAGAGCTCTTGAGAGCAACAATGATTTGGGATCCCATGGACTATCCTTACCACCGTTCCTTTTGTGCAAGGACTACGCGCATCTCTTCTACTTGGTTCTCACACGACTATGGGCTATATATCACTTATTACTTTATGCCCATTGTCTCTTGTTCACTTTGCATGGTATGCATCTTTACATGATTTTTCCATGCAATTGTGACCCTTGCTTGCATCTACCCATGATTCACCATTATGCTACTCCTATGTGTATTTGCATGCTTAGTGGAGATCCTTGTTGCTATTGCCATGTGTACCATGAACCTATTATGCTCATATCTTGCTTCCATACTTGTGATATGTCATGTGCATTATGTATGCCCACCATTTGCACACATGACATGCTTTCCATGATTACTCCTAGTGTGTTGCATCTTCGCACTACTAGCTTGCTTGACTTGATCACTATGATTGATTGCTATGTTGCATCGCCCATGTTCCATTCTTACTCGCTTTCTTGGGTTGATGACATATATGCTCATGCCTCTCACATGATATATCTTGTTCATTGTCGCTTGCCTCCAATTGTTGCATCTATGCTTATTGATCTCAGAGACTTGGACATATTACTTGTGATGCATGATTGTTTACTTGAGCCTATTGTATTTGGTTGTTCTCGCATCATATGCCTCCATACTATGAAATGCTCCCTTGTCCTTTCTTATGATGAACATGATGCATACACTTGTTGGGTACTTTACCACACGAATGATAGGTGTTGCATTTGCACTAACCTCATTTGTTTTTCCGAGTGCTTGTCACGTTCTTTCATTTTGAAGGATTCACAAGGCGGTAACATCACGAGACAACTTAGTCATGTGAAGGCATACACGATGTGTGACACCAAAATTTTCGACATCCTCATAAAGGTGAACTCCTTCCCTTTGAGCCATCTTCACATATGCATATTGGATGGGCCATACTTTCATTGTTGTTTCCTTCTTCTTGTCTACATGATACATATATTGGATGGAGGACCGACATTGGAGTACTTGCATTACGCCATGCCCTCAACTCCGTCCAACTACAAGTCCGTCCACGACAAGCATTTCCATGGTGATGAGGATCACGATTCGAGGTCGGATCTTTCCCAGGGGGGGGGGGAGATGATGCGGAGCATCCCACGTTCACCCCCATGTACACTCTGACTACCCTCCAAGCCCCAAGAGGACATATGACGAGACCTCGAACATACGCCATTGGACACAAGGTGAACTCGCTCCTCTCCGAACCTTCACTTTCTATGTGTGAGACATGGCTACTACCTCCAACGTGTGTGCTATGCATGATCAGGTACTTAGAGGAAAGCCATGGAGCCACCACATCCAACGGACGAGCTAGCGAGGACGCCAAGTACAAGGGATAAGAGAAGAAACTGCCCGAAGTTTACAGCCTCCGGACGACCGGACCTCGCCGGACGTCCGACCCCTGGAGCTTACACAAGCCTCAAGAGTCAGCCCGCGAATGCTACAGCGGCCGGACGACCGGCGGAGACCGGACGTCCGACACACTCCAGCGACCGGACATCTGACCGTCTCCAGAAATCCGGCGCCACCTCAACCGAGCCAAAACGTCGGACGTCCGACAAGTACCAGACAACTAGACCCTCGCTAGCCACCGGACGTCCGGTACCTGTCGGATGACCGGCGCCTGTCTGTGCACAGAGATCGGGCCCGAGGCCCATGTATCCGCCACTTACCCCTTTGTGTCCCTAGACTATATATACTCTTCCACCTCCTCCTAGTGAGGGTTAGCATTGCATATTTAGAGATAGAGCATTGCTCATCCACACCGGATCTACTCCACGAGAGAGACCGCGGCCTCTACGGAGAAGATCCCTTTGGATTCAAGACCTCCTTGCGGAGAAGAACATCAAGACCTCCTCACGGAGAAGACCGTTACCTTTGTATCGTCCTTAGTTGTATGTGGATCGTGTGATCTCTTATGTACTCGAGGATCTAGCATATGTGTGACTATTTCTTGTTGGTTTAGTGTTTCTCTCGTGTTTCCCCTCGTGATTCCCCTTGTTTTCCCCCTCGTGTTCTTCATGTTCTTCGCGGGATATTCTCCTTTCGTGAAAGATCGGGCGATTAGGGTTCTGCCCTACTTCAGGTGGCTTTGCCACAAATACGATGTCGACTACATGATCATGCAAGGCAATATGACAATGATGGATCGTGTCATAATAAACGGAACGGTGGAAAGTTGCATGGAAATATATCTGGGAATGGCTATGGAAATGCCATAATAGGTAGGAATGGTGTCTGTTTTGAGGAAGGTAAATGGTGGATTTATGGTACCGACGAAAGTTGTGCGGTACTAGAGAGGCTAGCAATGGTGGAAGGGTGAGAGTGCGTATAATCCATGGACTCAACATTAGTCATAAAGAACTCACATACTTATTGCAAAAATCTACAAGTCATCAAATACCAAGCACTACGCGCATGCTCCTAGGGGGATAGATTGGTAGGAAAATACCATCACTCGTCCCCGACCGCCACTCATAAGGAAGACAATCAAAGAAATACCTCATGCTTCAAATTTGTTACACAACGGTTACCATACGTGCATGCTACGGGACTTGAAAATCTCAACAAAAGTATTTCTCAAATTCACAACTACTCAGCTAGCATGACTCTAATATCACCATCCTCATGTCTCAAAACAATTATCAAATATCAAACCTCTCCTACTATTCAACACACCTTATATGCAAGTTTTTATAATACCCATCTTGGATACCCATCATATTAGGACTCGTTTTATAACCAAATTAAATTACCATGCTTTTCTAAAAGACTCTCAAAATAATATAAGTGAAGCATGAGAGATCAATAATTTCTAGAAAATAAAACCACCACCATGCTCTAAAAGATATAAGTGACGCACTAGAGCAAAATTGTATAGCACACAAGATATAAGTGAAGCACATAAAGTATTCTATAAATTCCGATTCATGCATGTATCTCCCAAAAGGTGTGTACAGCAAGGATGATTGTGGTATACTAAAAATCAAAGACTCAAATCATACAAGACTCTCCAAGCAAAACACATATCATGTGGTGAATAAAAATATAGCCTCAAGTAAAGTTACCGATAGACGAAGACGAAAGAGGGGATGCCTTCCGGGGCATCCCCAAGCTTAGGCTTTTGGTTGTCCTTGAATTTTACCTTGGGGTGCCTTGGCACCCCCAAGCTTAGGATCTTGCCACTCCTTGTTCCAAAATCCATCAAATCTTTACCCAAAAACTTGAAAACTTCACAACACAAAACTCAACAGAAAATCTCATGAGCTCCGTTAGTATAAGAAAATAAACCACCACTTTAAGGTACTGTAATTAGCTCATTCTTTATTTATATTGGTGTTAAACCTACTGTATTCCAACTTCTCTATGGTCCATAACCCCCGATACTAGCCATAGATGCATCAAAATAAGCAACCAACATGCGAAAAACAGAATCTGTGAAAAATAGAATAGTCTGTAGCAATATGGATATTTCGGATACTTCTGTAACTCGAACAATTATGAAAAATTAGGACGGCCAGAAAAATTTGTATATTAATCTACTTCAGTTGGAATTGGTATTTTATCGCTCTCTGGTAAAAAATGAAAATTATTTTCGTGAGCGCATACTTTCTGTTTATATCAGCAAGATCAAACAACAATCACCCAAGAAGGTCCTAAAGGCTTTACTTGGCACAAATACTAATTAAAACATAAAAACACAATCATAACAGAGTCTAGATAAACAATTTATTACTAAAGAGGAACAAAAAAGTAAAGAACAAAAATAAAATTGGGTTGCCTCCCAACAAGCGCTATCGTTAACGCCCCTAGCTAGGCATAAAAGCAAGAATAGATCTAGGTATTGTCATCTTCGGTATGCAATCCATAAGTGGATCTCATAATAGATTCATAAGATAATTTAATTTTCTTCCTAGGAAAGTGTTCCATGGCTTTCCTTAACAGAAATTGGAATCTAATATTTCCTTCTTTCATGTCAATAATTGCACCAATCGTTCTAAGGAAAGGTCTACCAAGAATAATAGGACATGTAGGATTGCAATCTATATCAAGAACAATGAAATCTACGGGCACATAATTCCTATTTGCAACAATAAGAACATCGTTAATTCTTCCCATAGGTTTCTTAATGGTGGAATCCGCAAGATGCAAATTTAAAGAACAATCATCAAATTCACGGAAACCTAGCACATCACACAAAGTTTTTTGAATCGTGGAAACACTAGCACCCAAATCACATAAAAAATAGCATTCATAATCTTTAATATTAATTTTAATAGTAGGCTCCCACTCATCATAAAGTTTTCTAGGGATAGAAAATTCTATTTCAAGCTTTTCTTCATAGGATTACATTAAAGCATCAACGTTATTTTTAATAAAAAGCTTTATTTCGATCATAAGCATGAGGAGAATTTAACATAGATTGCAACAAGCAAATTCAATCTATCAAATACAAATTATCATAATTAAATTCCTTGAAATCCAAAATAGTGGGTTCATTGCTATGTAAAGTTTTGACCCCTTCAATCCCACTTTTATTAGTTTTTGCATCAAGATCTAAAAACTCCGAATCATTGGGACGCCTTTTAACTAAAGTTGACTCATCTCCAGTCCCATCTTTATCAAGATTCATATTGGAAAACAAAGATTTAATAGGAGACACATCAATCACTTTTAGATTTTCATCATTATTATCATGAAAACTAGAAGAACGTGCTTTCACAAAGCAATCTTTTTTAGCATGCATCCTAGCGGTTCTTTCTTTGCACTCATCAATGGAAATTCTCATGGTCTTGAGAGACTCATTGATGTCATGCTTAGGAGGAATAGATCTAAGTTTCAAAGAATCAATGTCAAGAGAAATTCTATCCACGTTCCTAGCCAACTCATCAATCTTAAGCAATTTTTCTTCAACCAAAGCATTGCAATTCTTTTGCGAACTCATAAATTCTTTAACACTAATATAAAAATCATAGGGCATCTTATTAAAATTTCCATAAGAATTGTTGTAGGAATTACCATAATTATTAGAGGAATTACTAGGAAATGGCCTAGAATTAAAGTTTCCTCTATACGCGTTGTTACCAAAATTGTTCCTACCAACAAAATTCACATCCATAGATTCATTATTATTCTCAATTAGAGTGGACAAAGTCATATCATTAGGATCGTAATAAACACTTTTATTAGCAAGAATTTCATAAGTTCATCCATCTTTCCACTCAAAATATTAATCTCTTCAATTGTATGAACTTTTTTACTAGTGGATCTTTCGGTGTGCCATTGAGAATAATTATCCATAATATTGTCTAGGAGTTTAGTAGCTTCTCCTAAAGTGATTTCCATAAAAGTGCCTCCCGCGGCCGAATCTAAAAGATTTCTAGAAGCAAAATTCAATTTGGCATAAAAAATTGTATAATCATCCACAAATTCAAACCATGAGAAGGGCAATTATGTATCATTATTTTCATCCTCTCCCAAGCCTGTGCAACATGCTCATGATCAAGTTGCTTAAAATTCATAATATCGTTCCTAAGGGAGATAATCTTAGCGGGAGGAAAATACTTAGAGATAAAAGCATCTTTGCACTTATTCCATGAATCAATACTATTTTTAGGCAAAGAAGAGAACCAAGTTTTAGCACGATCTCTAAGCAAAAACAGAAATAGCTTTAGTTTAACAATATCATTAACCACATCTTTATTCTTTTGCATATCACACAAATAAACAAAGTTGTTCAGATGGGTAGCGGCATATTCACTTGGAAGGCCAGAAAATTGATCTTTCATAACAAGATTCAACAAAGCGGTACTAATTTCACAATATACAGCATCAGCAGTAGGAGCAACCGGAGTGCTAATAAAATCATTGTTGTTGGTATTGGAGAAGTCACACAATTTAGTATTATCTTGAGCCATCATGATAAACAATCAATCCAACACACAATGACACAAGAAGCAAGCGAAAAGAGACGAACCGAAGAGGGTGAATAAAACGGCAAAGGTGATGCGGGGGAGAGGAAAACGAGAGGCAAATGGCAAATAGTGTAATGCGAGGGAGAAGAGTTTATGATGGGTACTTGGTATGTCTTGACTTGGCGTTGATCTCCCCGGCAACGGCGCCAGAAATCCTTCTTGCTACCTCTTGAGCATGCATTGGTTTTCCCTTGAAGAGGAAAGGGTGATGCAACAAAGTAGCGTAAGAATTTCCCTCAGTTTTTGAGAACCAAGGTATCAATCCAGTAGAAGACAACGCACAAGTCACCTAGTACCTGCACAAACAATCAAGAACCTCACAACCAATGTGATAAAGGGGTTGTCAATCCCTTCACGGTCACTTGCGAAAGTGAGATCAGATAGAGATAATATATAAATATTTTTGGTATTTTGTTGTATAGATTGGAAAATAAAGATTGCAAAATAGTAAACGAGATGGGATAATAAAAGAGATGCAATATAATAAGAAAGAGACCCGGGGGCCATAGGTTTCACTAGTGGCTTCTGTCATGATAGCATGTATTATGATGGGTGAACAAATTACTGCCAAGCAATTGATAGAAAAGTGCATAGTTATGAAGATATCTAAGGCAATGATCATGAACATAGGCATCGCGTCCGTGTCAAGTAGATCGAAATGATTCTGCATCTACTACTATTACTCCACACATCGACCGCTATCCAGCATGCATCTAGAGTATTAAGTTCATAAGAACAGAGTAACGCTTTAAGCAAGATGACATGATGTAGAGGGATAAACTCAAGCAATATGATATAAACCCCATCTTTTTATCCTCGATGGCAACAATACAATACGTGCCTTGCTGCCCCTACTGTCACTGGGAAAGGACACCGCAAGATTGAACCCAAATCTAAGCACTTCTCCCATTGCAAGAAAGATCAATCTAGTGGGCCAAACTAAATCGATAATTCGGAGAGACTTGCAAAGATATCAAATCATGCATATAAGAATTCAGAGAAGAACCAAATAATATTAATAGATAATCAAGTTCATAAACCCACAATTCATCGGATCTCGGCAAACACACCTCAAAAGAGTATTACATCGAATAGATCTCCAAGAACATCGAAAAGAACTTTGTATTGAAGATCAAAGAGAGAGAAGAAGCCATCTAGCTAATAACTATGGACCCGAAGGTCTGTGGCAAACTACTCACGCTTCATCTGAGAGGCTATGGTGTTGATGTACAAGCCCTCCGTGATCGATTCCCCCTCCGACAGATCACCGGAAAAGGTCTCCAGATGGGATCTCACGGGTACAGAAGGTTGCGGCAGTGGAAAAGTGG